>NC_079904.1:2110399-2275399 GCF_024868665.1 Triplophysa rosa | reverse complement strand
GTAACACAAGTGCATCCTGGGAAATGTTTCTCCAGTGGCAGTTAATCGTATTAGTCGGCATCTGTCTTCTATCACATTCCCTCTATACTTCACTGAGCTGTTCTTTGGTTCTGGACCCCATGAACTGAAATTGAACAGATTTAACAAACTTCCCAAAGCACCCAGAATCTCTGTATGATGTGACTGATAGGAAACTCAAAATGATGGACATGTGTGTGTTTCAGTAATCATATTTCCATAAGTAGCCTTGGGCGCAGAGGTGCAGATAGCAGTCTGTAAATGATCAGTTAACACACACACACACACACACACACACACACACTGATCGCTGTCTCTCCATTCAGAAAACAGAAGGGAATGACATGCCTATTATAATCTTTATGTAGCCCTGAGGCTCACCCACGGCCATGAGAAAGAGAGCGAGAGAGAGAGACATTATTAAGTGTGCATGTGTGTTTGTAGATGTCTTACAAACAAAAAGATTTGATCAGTAAGTCATGGCAACATATATTTTTACATAATGTTTTGTTTGCGTGTGTGTGTGTGTGTGTGTGTGTGTGTGTGTGTGTGTGTGTGTGTGTGTGTGTGTGTGTGTGTGTGTTTCTGTTGCTCTTAGCGAATGTTAAACAAGATGTAAACTTTTTTACACATATTTTTGAAGAAATATGTTGAAACTTTCTTTTGTAAAGAGATATCAATGTAGTATGCCAACTCGATTCATTAAAGGGTTAAAAACCAACGTTAAGGTGTAACTACCCCAACAAAATTATAATTTTATTAAATATACTTAAGTAAAGTTCAAGTATAGTTTTTAGTTTAATGGCCCATTTTATTTTAGTTTACACTTAAAATATGTAAGTATACTTTAAGTGTATTTGTGCTGCATAATACATGTACGTAAACTTTTTTGTCAGTATGAAGAATACTGTACTTATGTGTCAATATAAGTTTATTTTTTAGAAGTACATAACATGGAGATTGAAACAAGTATACTTATTTTTGAGTTTAATAAAGTATACTAGTTGCAAACTTGAATAAACAAATTTTTCATCGTTTTTACAAAAACAGTAGTTGCCTTTGCCCGCTGCTGGGGAAGATTGTGTTACATTGTGTTGTGTCGATGTTTGCATCAGTAACTGGTGTTAAAAAAAGCGAAAGTCTCCTGTTTTTAACATTTACATGTAAGCATATAACAGATGCAGAATAACCCTTCTAAATAGTTTTGGTTATCTATTCTTAGTAGTAGTTTGTAATATAGATAACTGCTATTTAAAAAAGGACTTTTCTGTACTTCAACTTGCAAATAAGTAGCTGCTAAAAACACTGTAGTTTTGGAAGCAACCACTTAAAAGTATTTTAAGCAACTTGGCATTTAGAAGCAGCCCAAAACTAATATGACTTGAGGTTTTTTTTGCAGTTTTAGAATGAAATGTGATAAATGTGTGGTCTGGATCTGTAGTACACTTTGTGAAGGATTCTTCTGTCTTCCTCATAATGTGTTTGGGTGATACTGATTTGTTCACGATTAAGAAAATAAGAATGTACACAGTCAGTTTTATTTTGAAATGAGGAAAACACGGGTTGATAAGGTAATTCATTTGTTTCTGAATGTATGACTGCTTGCATTCATAAAAATGTTGTTTCTTGTACAGATAAAATCTGTGTGTGTGTGTGTGTGTGTGTGTGTGTGTGTGTGTGTGTGTGTGTGTGTGTGTGTGTGTGTGTGCGTTAGATTGCGTTGGCTGCTGGACGTTTGTGTGTGGATAACATGTTCGCGTGCACAAAACGAGTGTGTGGGTATCTTGGCTGCAGGGTAAAAGCTTCGGTTTGGTGGAATGTTGTGTGTGTGAGCACCTGGGTTTGATTTTGATTATCACACGCACATACAGTAGATGTTTATTTTCAGCATTTATTGTATATCAGTATATAGCGTGTGTGCTCTGTGTGTGAAGAAGCTGCTGTGTGTGTGCGTGCGTGTGTGCGTGCGTGTGCTCTGTGTATTGATAAATATGGGAGGTTGAGTAATCGCCTTAGGAAAGGGCAAATTAGGAAACTGATATCATCACCTTTCCTCATTTCTCATCTCATACACATTCACACGCACACACAACACATGGTATATAATTTAATATTTTGTTCACAACCTGTTCTGTTTAGCCCTGAAAAATAAACACATAACTGATCAAAGCGAAAATAAACCGTGCCAGCTATTTTTCTTCATAATCTAATAATTTTTTTGCTCAAGAAAAACAAATGCACATAAACGTGATTTTCTGTGTGTGTGTGTGTGCGTGTGTGTGTGTGTGTGTGTGCGTGCGTGCGTGCGCGCGCGTGCGTGCGTGTGTGTGTGTGCGTGCGTGCGTGCGTGTGTGTGCGTGTGTGTGCGTGTGCGTGTGCGTGTGTGTGTGTGTGTGTGTGTGTTTACCTGCTCTACACAAACACACAGTCGCCTGCAAATCTGTCAGGTGCATTTAAAAACAATTAGAACGTATATTTACAACCGAACAATACTTAGCAAATAACTAAATAAACAGAATTAAAGTGGAATTACATAGATGAAATGCATTCTCTTTTCATATTATGTTCATAAGCACTGTCTATAAGCGTGTATATAACGGCACTAATCTCCATGTGACCGGCATTAAAGAGAAGAAAAACACGATGAAAATATTAAATCGTAATTATTATCCAGTAGAACCCCTTACGCTCGTATGTGGAAATTAATTAAATATTTCCTTTAGAAAATATCTCTCCACTCGGCTCAAATTAATATCTTTGGAAATGAGAAAGAAACGCCCGGGGAGATCTTTCAGTGTAAAGGCTGTTTAAATTGTAATTATTAGTCCTGCGTCATGTGTCTAAGCCTGTTTTAAAACCCCGGTGACTGACAGAGCAGATCTGAATCTACCTGTCTGGATTCAAATCAGTTTTGCTCTCTTATTAGCGTCATAATTGTGCGTACTGTACTACAGATCTCAGCTAATGATTTCTGATATAAAGGTAAAACGATTCAAACTAATTGTGATGTGAATTTGGTCATCTTTCTATCATTAAATATACTATTGTGCACTATCATTTTTAAATAAAGCATTTAAATGCTTTATAATCGTTTAAAATACTTTGTTATTGTTAATAATTGTGGACAGGTCGACCACTAATGACGTGTTTTATAACCACAGTATCTCCTTAGTTTTCATAGGTATTTTTAATGTTTGTATAGACATTAAAACATACAACAAACCTATTTACATTTTGTACAACTTGAAACCTTTATGAATCCAAACATACAAAACTGTACACTACTAATAAACCAACCTTATTATGAACGGTTTACAAATGTTCTCTCTTTATTAAAACATATTATTAAGATGTATAAAAAATGTATGCATATTGAATTGTTGTGTTTGGAGTGTAAACTAAAGTTTAAAAAGAAATTAAGGAGTAAAATATTAAAAGTTTATTAAGAGAACGACAAGAAAAACAAGATAGGATCAACAAAATATTAATAACTGATAAATACTGGAGTCGGTTTTTGCTTTATTTCCTCTGAGCTTTCTTCTTTTGTGTTTTTTTATGCTTTTCACTGCTTATAATAAAACACTTATTCCCCGATGCTCTTTAGTTTGCCTGTTTTTGACTAATTTGGTCAACTTAACCTTAACCTTAAAGTTTAGTGCTTTTGTACCGTACTTCTATTTTGATGATTTAATCAAACCTGTGGAGGCATTAAAAGCAAATATTGTACAAATTTGTCCTCCAGACATCACTTTGGCCACTACTGTAGATTTTAAGATTAGATTTATAATGCATTATATACACAGTATGCAGTACAGCGCAAGTCTTTATACAATATGACGGCTAAAAAAACGACATATCTTGCAGGATTACTGAAGCTTCTGTCCACAGGACCCAAAATAAGACTGTGACTTTAGTGCCGATCACGGCCGCTTTGATTCCTGGAGTGCCATTTAAGCAAATGCTCTTTTAGTGAACTGGACAGATGAGAGTGGCGCGAGGTCTATTAACACGGCTAATTTAACTCGAAGCGTGGGGCGAATGAGTCCGGCCTCTTCTCATCTCCTCTCCTGAAAAGCCTTTTTTCTCAGTGGATATTTAAAACCCTCTGTATTTAACCTGTCTCAAACCGAGCCTCGGTCTCATGCTGACCCTAACGCTAACAATCCATTCTGTCTTTCTTTCTTCTTATCTCCCTTTCTCACCGTTTTTTCTCCCTCGCTACCTGAGGCGAAGTCTTATGTAAAAACACATTTATTTTTAATGGATTTTTTAATGAATTTTTTAGCTGGCCTATTAATACAGGCATTAATTACGTTACGGCGGGCAGCGAGGGGCGAGAAACGCTTTAATCCCGTCCTGGAGACATACGCTGCCAGCTTATCTAATGCCTGGCCAACACACACACACGTACACACAAAATCATTAGTCCTACATAATCACACATAGTTGTGCTGTGAAAAGCGAATTTGTACATAAGTATAGACAAAAATATGAGTATGAACATACGTTCAGTGTCTACAGTGTGCCAACACACATACAGACGTGCTCCACTTCGTTGGTACCTTTACAGCTCATTGAAATAATGCTTCGTTCCTCCTGAAGAGTGATGAAATGAAAAGCTATTGTATCATGTATACTTGCATGCCTCTGGTATGTCATAGAATTAAGCAAAGAAGCTGTGGAAAGAGATGAATTATTGCTTATTCTACAAAGATATTCTAAAATGGCCTGGGCGCATTTGTTGGTACCTTTAGAAAAGATAATACATCATTAGATTATAGTGATATTTCAAACTAATTAGTTTCTTTAATTAGTATCACACATGCATCCAATCTTGTAATCGGTCATTCAGCCTATTTAAATGGAGAAAAGTAGTCACGGTGCTGTTTGGTGTCATTGTGCCCCACACTGAACATGGACCGGAGAAAGCAAAGGAGAGAGTTGTCTGAGGAGCTCAGAAAGAAAATAATAGACAAGCATGGTGAAGATAAAGGCTACAAGACCATCTCCAAGCAGCTCGGTGTTCCTGTGACAACAGTTGCAAATATTATTAAGAAGTTTAAGGTCCATGGAATTGTAGCCGACCTCCCTGGGCGCGGCCGCAAGAGGAAAATCCACCCCAGATTGAACAGAAGGATAGTGCGAATGGTAGAAAAAGAACCAAGGAGAACTGCCAAAGAGATACAAGCTGAACTCCAAGGTGAAGGCACGTCAGTTTCTGATCGCACCATCCGTCGCTTTTTGAGCAAAAGTGGGCTCCACGGAAGACCCAGGAGGACTCCACTTTTGAAAGAAAAACACAAAAAAGCCAGACTGGAATTTGCTCAAATTCATATTGACAAGCCACCTTCCTTCTGGGAGAATGTCCTTTGGACAGATGAGTCAAAGCTGGAGCTTTTTGGGAAGTCACATCAGCTCTATGTTCACAGAGGAAAAAATCAAGCTTTCAAAGAAGTGACCACCGTACCTACAGTGACACACGGAGGAGGCTCGGTTAGGTTGTGGGGTTGCTTTGCTGCGTCTGGCACAGGGTGCCTTGAATCTGTGCAGGGCGCAATGAACTCTCAAGTCTATCAAGGCATTCTGGAGCGAAACGTACTGCCCAGTGTCACAAAGCTCGGTCTCAGTCGCAGGTCATGGGTCCTCCAACAGGATAATGACCCAAAACACACCGCTAAAATCACCCAAGAATGGATAAGAACAAAACATTGGACTATTCTGAAGTGGCCTTCTATGAGTCCTGATCTGAATCCTATGGAACATCTATGGGAAGAGCTGAAACTTGCAGTCTGGAGAAGGCACCCATCAAACCTGAGACGGCTGGAGCGGTTTGCTCAGGAAGAGTGGGCCAAACTACCTGTTAACAGGTGCAGACGTCTCATTGAGAGCTACAGAAAACGTTTGCTTGCAGTGATCGCCTCTAAAGGTTGTGCAACAGAATATTAGCTTAGGGCTCCCATCACTTTTGTCCATGACATTTTCATTTGTTTTATTATTTACAATATTATGTTGAATAAAAAAATCTTAAATCTGATTTCTATTAAATATGGAATAAACAATGGCGGATGCCAATTACTTTGGTCAGTTTCAGGTTATTTCAGAGAAAATTGTGCGTTTTTTGTGGAGGGGTGCCAACAATTTTGAGCACGTCTGGGTATGTGTTTTTTAACCCTTCATGCATTCATAAGCGCACAAACGCACACACACTCACTAAAGGACACAATGCATGTGCACACACACACGCACACACACACGCACACACACACGCGCGCGCACGCACACGCGCGCGCACGCACACGCACGCACACACACAGCCCAGGGCTGGACACTTAAAAGCCACATGAATAGTGGAAGTTGTGGGATAATCCTGCCAGAGAAGAGAAGCACTCAGAAAAGCTTGCCTGCAGGCTACACAAACACACACACACACACACAACCTGCAGGTCTGGCCAGGGCCATCTACTGCACCCGCATTAATTTACATTTTACTTGTAATATAATGATGCTGTATATCAAACATACAAAACTGGTCGTATGTTGCACACAAACACACGTGTACAGTATATAGCTCAGTGTGAATTCGATGCAGTAAAGGTGTTAATTACCGCTAGTTTTAAACGCTAATTAAATGTTTCAATTAATTATTGTTTGTTGCCAAACCCTGCTGTTAATTGGAGGTGGGAGGAAACAGAGAAAGAGCCTTTGACAGGCTTTCCCAGCGGATGTGTGTGTGTGAAATCGACAGCGTGGAGCAGCCGTGTGTGTGTGTGTGTGTGTGTGTGTGTGCGCGTGTGCGTGTGAGACGAAAGACTAAATGCACAAACAAAAGGAATGAAAAGGTTTCACAAGCATGTTTGGTCTTCAAAAGTCGTTTAGAAAATGTTGTAATCTGTAACAAAATGGCACAACTGTGGAAATTATGTTGTGAATTATAATTCATCTACTTTTTTTTTGTCAAGTGAGTAAAGTTATGTAAAGTATATAAAGTTCACATCTATTCTAAGCTCATATTGGCTGCTTTTTCTTCAGTAATCCATTTCAAAATCATTTTATTAAATCAAATTTTAGATTTCTAGGAAATGAAACTAATTTGTTTGCACAGTTGTATTTTGTCAACAAAACGAATGTGAGATATATAAGCATACGCCTTCCGAGCAAATTGTTTGTAAGGTCAAAAGAACCTTGTGTGTGGCTATTCTTTGAGACTTAAATCATTACATATTCTCTGTGGGTTTTGCAAATATTTCATATTTTATTTTAAACATTAAGCAAACTTTATTTTTTATTTCCTGTAAAGTGACAGTTTTAGATAAAGCTTGCATTCTGATAGGGTGTAAAAATATAATATAATATAATATACAATTTATATTTTCATAATAACTAAATGTATGTAGGCTAGTTAACTATGTATTTTATTTTATGAAACTTCTGTCTTGCAAATCATCTTAACTTTCTACCATTTTCTATGCATGTTATCTCTCTCTCTCTCATTCATCAGACACTCAGTCATTTATCTATAATCACGTTTTGACTGTCTCACGATGAGACAAAGGCCGTTGTGATGAGAGGGAATGCACAGTCATTACACCAGTTATTTGTTCTGAAACATGTTAAATAGACTGTGATGCATGTGTGTGTTTCAGAGAGGGAGAGAGAGAGTAAATCTGTCATGGTGATGGACACACTGACTATCTGAATACGTAAATGAGGTGCTGCTGGAGCTCTGTTAATCCCGCCCCTGGGCTATTTCCTGTCTGGATCAGGAAGTATGAAAAAAATGAAACTCATGATCAGCAGTTCTGCTTCTTCCACACACACTTCATAAATATGCATTAACTTCGGTATCACATTTTGGCCAAAACAAGTGTGTTGAAGAAAGGGGAAGTGTTTTGTAGGTCTATACCGACCAAGTGTAGGTTAAAATAGTGTGGAAGTATTCTATTCTGAACACAGCCTCTCTCGTTCTCTCGTTCTTCCCTGTTGAGTTTTGATAAATCATATTCTGCTCTGTAATGCATCACGCTGGAATTTCAGTTTCAGCACACGTCTCGAGAGATTGACACAAACTCTTTACCTTTAAATCTACCCACAATTCAACAGGAGACAACAGAGCTAATGGCCTCTGGATAGTACCATAATAATGCTCTGTCCTGCGCTGGTGAACGTCAGCGTTAATGATTCATTTGACATTAATGTAGTTGACATTGATAAGTACAGAGAAGTCATTACAAGTGAAGTGTTAGTTTGACGTTTTCCAATCATATGCCAGTTTAATAAGCACAGATAACTTTGGGTAAGACACTTTCTGTAGTGAAGTGAAAGTGAAGTGACCTATTAGTCAGATATGGTGACCCATACCCGAAATGTGACCTCTGCATTTAACCCATCCAGAGAGTAGTGAACACACGCACAGCAAGATGGAGATGTATGTGTATTTTCACACGTACCCCCGGAGCAGTGGGCAGCTATCACTGCAGCGCCCGGGGAGCAAGTAGGGGTAAGGTGCCTTGCTCGCCGGCTCTGGGAATCGAACCGGCAACCTTCTGGTCACGAGTCCGACTCTCTAACCATTAGGCCACGACTGTCATCTGATTTGAAAACACAAATGATCATTTTGTTTGTGATTGTACAGAACATGTTTAAAAACCTCAAGTTGCTCACAATTTGTTTAGAAATAAGTTTCTCTCTTCTTTAAAGGTATACTTCACCCCAAAATGAAAATTCTGTCATCATTTACTCACCTTCGAGTTGTTCCAAATCTGTACACATTTCTTTGTTCTGATGAACACAGAGAAAGATATTTGGAAGAATGCGTATAACCAGACAGATTTTGCTCCCCATTTTGCTCCCCACAAAGACATTTGTATTCAGGTTTAGAACAACTCGAAGGTGAGTAAATGATGACAGAATTTTCATTTTTTGGGTGAAGTATCCCTGTAAAGCTAAAAAACAAAACACAGTTGTGAAGTGTGTGATGGAGATGTATGTGTATTTTCATGATATACATTTGATCTTTTCTGTCTTAACTGAATATAACTTGCCCAGAAATATCTTAAAATATATTGTTTTTTCTCAAGATGCACACCAGTAATGTATTCTTCCAAGGCATTTTTATAAAAGCGACATAAATATCTTAATTTAACTAAGGCATAGTCCTGATTTAAGCTAAGCTGTGTCTGTGAAACCGAGCCTAACTGATGATGTAATGCAACAAGAAGCTTATTAACACTTGAAATTAAATATACAATTATATATACAAAAAATGATGTTAAATAAATTCTGGTAAATAGTGCAGTTTGTTAACCTAACTGAGAAGAATTTACAATCTGAACAATGTCCTAAGTATTTTGAGATTGATTGCATTTTATTGTAAGCTTTCTGAGGAACCAGTGATTTCTTGAATTGCTAATAATTGATCAATAATAATGCAAAGTTTGATACAATCAGAAGAGCCTTAGGTTGCTTTTGAAACTCTTTGTGTCATTGGATCATATGCAGTCTCTCTGTTATTTGCACACTTTGTTGGAAATAAGAAATGTTAAGTTAAACGTGGTTCTTCTGCAGTAGTTTTATACATTTATATTGGGCTAGTGATGTGTTTCTTTTTTGTTGTATTGCTCCGGGATAACTCGCAGCGGGTCGCTTTCATTACTGTAGTCGTGGTAATGAAGGTTGCCATAACAATACGCTGTAGGTAAGAAATGAAAGAAATAAACTAACATGGAAGTGAAGATCTGACGTGATTGACACAGACGTGAAGAATGTGAGTTTTACTGAGTTCCTGTGGGTGTGTTTGAACTTCATAATCACATTAATCACTTTTATTAATGTTTTGAAAATCAAGCTGTCAGGATGTTCAGTGGATGTCTCACACACGTGTACACACCTTTGGCCGGATTACCTGTGTCTCATCACACTATTGAGGATCAAAACAGCTCACCTACGGCAATTATCTCTACTACTGTATGTGTGTGTGTGTAAGTTTCAGTGTCTTTGTTCTTTCAAATCCTGACATGACTGTTCACCCTGAGGGGGCAGATCCAAGACTGAGAAATTCCTAAGCCAAGCACTTCACACGCACACACACACACGCGCACACACACGAACACACACACACACGCACACAACAAGCAACATTCACAACTAGTCCAGGTAAAAAAAAAATCTTAACGTAAGCACTTTCAGAACAATTCATTTTGCCCTCGAAAACAAAAGGAAAAGAAAAGCGTATTGGAAAAGAAATGGGGAGGTAGATGACGCTTTGAAGTTCTTCTGTTGCAGAAAAGAAAGAAACAGAGGTGCGTCCTCATTAATGTTGTAACGCTTGTGAAACCCAAACACAACGCACATGTGAACAATGTAAGACTTAAGAAAATCACTCTGTGCTTGCTTGAAATTCTCGACCAAGACTATTTTTTTTAATTCAGATTAATTGTATTGAATCTATGGTTTATGGTTTTTACAGTAATGAGCATACAGGTTAAACCCACACCCTAGTCAAATGTTTTATGCTGTCAGTAGTTTTGTAAAGATGCTGCCAGCGATGAACTTTGGCAGGTTTTCAAGTAGATAAATCATTGCATTTTATCATCATTATAATAGTGTCTTTTTTTCCTTTCTTCTTTCTTTTCCTTGTTTTCTTTACGTGTGAGTTAGGACCAGTCTCCACATATCTGAAAAAAAAATGTTTCTTTAAAAACATTCAAGTTCGTAAAGAACAATGACACAAGCGTGATTAAATGTCACCCAAGAGTAAACATTTTGTTATTATTTATGCACCCTCATGTTGTTCAAAACACGCGACTCTTTCTGCTGTGAAGCACAAAAGAAGATATTTTGCGAAATGTCTCGGTGGTTTTGTGTTCATACAATGGAAGTCAATGGGGGTTCAATGTTGATTGGCTACCAACATCTTAAAAATATCTTCTTTTGTGTTCTGCAGAAGAAAGAAAGCCATTAGGTTTGGAATGACATGAAGTTGAATATATGATAAAAAAATATTTTATTTACAATTTAAGGTGAACTATTTCTTTATTGCACTCTGAAAGATGTTGGGTTATTTCAACCCATCCTTGGGTCAAATATGGACAAACCCAACGATTGGGTTAAAGCAACCCAGAATATAGTTGTATTTGACCCAACAATGGGTTAAAACAAAACCCAGCATTTTGGGTTGAAACAACCCATCATAGGTTCATTTATAACCCAACAGTTGGGTTCTTTCATTTTTTACCCAAATGGGTTGAAATAACGTGTGAAATTACACGCAAATTACAAAAAGTGGTTCCATTTCAACAGCATGATACTTGGATGTATTTAGATATGGAACCGTTGAGCACTTTTTGCACAAACATACAACAGGAGAAATCTAAATCATTTTTTGTGGTAACTGACATCATCCTAGAGGAAAATAACCCAGAATGTTCATCATATGAGGACATAATCACATATGTCAGCTGTCATAACTCACGTTAACAAACATTTTATTGTAAGCTGGTCATGAGCTCTGACTGCCCCGTGCGTGCATGTGTGAAACTCTCATAAATGTGGAATGTTTGTGGGGCAAGACGATTCACATCTAAATCCTTTGAGTTTAGACCGGACCCAAGATCAGACAAACTCACCCCCCCCACTCTCTCTCTTCCACACACAATCCCTCCGGACAGAGAGCATTCAAACCACCTGTGGTCAGTCATGGTTCCGCCCTGCAGCCACCTTTTAATGAAGCCCTGGTGTGGTGAGGTGCATTCTGGGAGAATTTAGAAGACACTTTTTCTTTGTCGGCCAATCATAAGCATATCAAAGGTGATGCTGTGATCTGATTGGGTATAAATATGTAATGTTGTGTGTTTGTGTATGAGTGTCGCCTCACATTCTTCTAACATTTGTACCTCAAGTGTAAAGTAGCTTTAATGGCTTGATAAATAAAACGATTTTCATTGCAGACGCAACAGTAACTACTGACAACCTGGTCCACTCGAAAGTGCGTGTCAGTGTCACGCTTTGCATCCTTTAGGCGTGAACATGACACGCTCAGTTAATTGCACTTCTTAAACTGAAACGATTTGTTAAATAGGCCTACGTATTATTCGTACGTATATAAAATAATAGATATTTTAGACCCCATTCCTACCCTAAACCTACCCACCTCCCAACGATTAAAAAACACGCAACAAGCCAATAGAAGTCAGCCACGGGCATTTATTAAAACACACACCAAAACAGTTTAAAAACATTACGAACCGGTCACGTTGCATTCCAAGTCTTTTATAGCCGTACGACATCATACACATTAGGTTTTAATCACCGACGACCGCGCTCCAGGAATGCACGCAGTGACGTATACGCTCAAGTTTAGCGTGTGACGCAATCGTAGCAGGACAGCCAATGGCGTTTCATAACGTAAGCGAACGTAATGACGCAACCAGTCACGAGAGAGCCAATAGGCTTGTTCGACTTGATGCGGCGCCGCAAGATCCGACAGGCGGATGACATCTAAGTACCGCGAGAGCAATTCGAAAGCAAACTTTTTATCGTTTTTCGAATCGCTCTCGCGGTACTTTGATGTCATCCGCCTGTCGGATCTTCGGCGCCGCATCAAGTCGAACAAGCCTAATGCCATTTCACAATCGAAGCTGGCGTACCGGCGGCAATTTTTGAAATCGTACGCAACCGGAACCGGTTTGACGGCGGACTGAGAAGGGGATTGCTGTTCTTTGGCCTCGGAACAATTGGAATAATTGCACCTTTTGAATAAATACCATCTGTAGCCGTATCTGCCGGTTATGTATTTTATATTATATACAAACTGTTAGCTTTAGGTGTAGGGGTGGGGTTGGGTTACGTGCTAAAATGCGTCTAAAGTGTGCGCACAAAGTAGTAAACGTACACAAAATACCATGTACACCAGTACACGTCATGAATGATAAAAAAACACGTTTTGCTAACGTTACTCCACCTTCATACATGCGTGTCATGTTCATGCTAGAGAAGGCAAAGCGTAACACAGACGCGCATTTTCGAGTGGACCCGCGTGTCTGTTACACACTTCGGCGTGATACTGGGTTGCTATAGATGCACTGATACATTTACAACCCCATATAGACACTGTTTATGCAAAAATGTAATAAAATGATCATTCTCTTTTCAGGTCAAGACCCTAAAATTCAGAGAGATGAGGCGGTCAGGAAAAGCAAAAGTCTGATTTCTTAAAGGTAATTTATGTAGTTTTTTAAATTTAAAACAGTCTCCTATACTTATATAGAGACAAATACATAATTGATTAATAGATTGATTTGATGGAAAAGTCTGTAATTCTAAAATGTCAACACAACGACTGTAATATTTACACTTTTAAAGGGGTCATATGATGCGAATACGTGTTTTTCTTTGGTGTGTTATAAGTTGCCCATGCATGTATTAGACACGTAAAATTGCAAAAATTAAAGTGTCTGAACAAAAGATGCATTCTAACTAAAAGCGAATGCTCACCCAGACCTGCCTGAAACGCCTCGTGTAACCACACCCCCACAAATCTACGTCAGTTCGTGGTATGATCTGACTAAGACCGCCCAAATGTATACGCAAGTAAGGTGGGCGTACCTGTCAGTACAATTGAAGAGGAACCTGATGTTCCAAATATGGTAAGAGGCGTTACATTTCCCTCACACGCTTGCAGTATTCCACCAATTACGATGCACTGTTTAACTGGCCAATCACAGCACACCTCGCTTTTCAGAGCCATGAGCTTTGTAAAAAATCTGTGGGGGCAAAGAGGAAATACAAACAACCTTAACTCGTGTATACACATTGAATTACATTTAAAACAAACGATAAAATTCGTTATAGCCGTGTTATATGACCCCTTTAAGTCATTTGTTATACTGCACGATTTTTATTTGAAAATTAAAAGGTAAATAAAATGGTAAAACAACTAGTTTCCTTATACATTCATGTAGATTCTGAACAGAAATTTTGTTGTTTATACACATGTTGTCTGTCAGATGGCCAGTAGTATCAGGATAACAGACATTATGGGTGAAAAAAAGGAAATAATCCTAAAACGATGATTATACTTTTCTAAATGAATAATGTTCCTTTTTTCTTTTCTTTAATTCATTTAAGAATGAGGTGGTATGTCATTATGATTTTAAACATCTGCATAATTGATTCTCTTGGATTCATAAGCTATATGCTGTATGTCTAGGTTTGCGAGAGAATATAGAAACATAAACTCGACATCTGAACAGAAGAGAACCGGCCCTTCGCAGAGAACTTCGCATTCTGAGGGCGCAGAAACTGCAGGTACGGTGACCCGTGTTCTTGTTTCACCGATCAACAAACTAGTGTTGACATCCATCGCTTTAAGAAAACAGGAAGAGAAATAAAAAAAAGACTTTAGCGGCAAAAACTAATAATTGCAAAACAGCCAATTAAATCAAGGGAAGGAGATGAAACCGTCTTATTTCCCCTGGTGAAACGCGCTTCTGCGCGCACATGAAAAGAAAGAGGAAAATATAATTCCAGAAGCTGACAGAACTCATTGTTCGTGGAATTTTAAATTCAAAAAAGTTAATAAAGCAGCATAGGAAGATGAAGAGAATTTGCATTTCTCAGATTAACAGCCTGTACAGAAGCAAAGAGATCCACGTCGCCCCGGGTCATCATTTAAGAAACCTTTGCATATTTTATTTAAAAGTGGGCTTGGGTTGGCGGGGTAATAAGACAGACAGATAATGATTGGAAGGTCGGCCCTGCAGGGCACGTGAGAACACACACACACACACACGCATGTACACACACATGCAGGGTGGAGTGCGCAAACAGTTCTGCACAAGACGGTCGCATCATAGATTACACTAATTACACGCTGATCATTTATGAAACGTTTTCCAAAGATTTTATTATTGTTATTGTTGTTTGTTGCCATTATTGCATTCCTCATTGCCTGTGTGTGTGTGTGTGTGTGCGTGCATGTGTTCGTGCGTGCGTGTGTGTGTGTGTGCGCGTGTGCGTGCCTGCGTGTGTGTGTGTTGTTAATGTGTAGCTCGGAGGTTTCTGCATTGCTCATTTTATGTGTTGCTTGTGTTGTAATGAGAAGAAAAATAATCTCACACTTGTAATCAGATCTCCGTTGTTTACGTGTTTCTTCAGAATGACCACAGATCTGTAATTACAACAGCATTAATTTGTTTGTGCCGCAAAATATTAATGCTGGATGTTTTGATGCAATAAGAGCTAAAAACATAAACTGTGAGTTGTGGTAAAACACGAAACTTTGAAGAATGCTGGGAAATGGAACAGAAAATGAAAGGTTTTGTTAGTTTTTTGGTATTAGAGGTTAAACAAAGCTATTCTAATCAATACATATCATAATAACATTACTTATAACAGATTACTTAAAATGAGACAACCTTAAAAACAAGCTAAAAAAACTCCACAAAAAAGGTGATCAACAAAATGATCAACAAATGTTCTTGCAGTATACATTAAAAGAACATTTTACCAACATTATTTCATTTTTACGTGTTCTTAAAACGTTGGGATAAAACATTATTCTTTGTTAGTTGAACGTTTAAAACATCCAACACGTTCGTATCTTAGAAATAGTAGCAAAGCGTTCCTAGAACATATTTTTCTTAGCTGGGACTTAAATTAATGTTTACATAAATCCACTTACAAATATGTGCAAAGCTTGCCACTCTAATGCTAATATGACTGGTTGTCAGGGTGTTGCTGTGTGGTTTCTTGTGAGCCAATAGAGTCAATAGAGCTCTACTCCAAATCTCAATTCTAATGATATTCTGAGTCTATGCAATTCTATTGGCTATTTTTCATCCCTCAGGTGAAAAAGTCGGATCGCACCCGAACAAGCTCCGGGCTGTGAGGTATAATGCATGTCTACAGCAGAAACAATGCAGGATGAATTGCGCGCAAGAGTTTAACACTTTGGGTTAAAGGCTCAAAATCCCAACCTTACACATGAGCTAAAGCAGAGCTGTCGAAAACTTACCTGAACATGAGGTTGAAATCTTGGCTGTATGAAAGATTGTGTTATACGGTACAGTTGTGCATTATTCCATTTGGCTTTGTAGACTCTAAAGCTCAAACACGCACACACACACACACACACACACACACGCACACATACACACTGTAGCCATCCTTGACCTTAAACCGGGCCTGCGGGTTAGGACTGAACATTACAACAATGTTTTATGAATTATTCATCGATTCACTCTGTCCTAACTCTCTCGCTTTCTTTTTATTTTTTTCTCTGTGTATCCAACACACACACACACACACACTCTCTCTCTCATTCGCTTGCTCTGGGCTAGTGGAGTTTGGGTGTGTTTTGACCGCCTCTCTGATACAGTTATATTCACACACGCAGCAGGTAGTTTGTCCTCTTCTGTGTGGCACAATTCCCTTTAGACCCTGATTAGGGCTTTTATTAGGTGCTTTCATGACAAAATTACAAATAAAGGTTAATTAAGTTTTCGCCGCATTCCTGTGAAGCGAACTCATAGGTGTGTGCGTGAGAATGGCTATGTTTGTATTTGCATACCACTTTTACTATTGCTGTGTTGTTGTTGTGCACATGTACATTTTCTGTGTTTATGGAATAAAGAGAAAAAGAGGAAAATTGAGAAATGTCTCAATGGTTTGAGTCCATATAATGAAAGTCAATGGAAGCCATGTTTGGTTACCAAAGTTCTTTAAAATATCCTCCTTTCTGTTCAAAATAATTTCGTAAAGGTTTTGAATGGCATGAGCGTGAATAAATGATGAACTGTCCCTATAAGAATCAAAACGCGTGACAAAAGAGACATTTTTATTTTCAAAATGGTGACTAGACTGAACTAAATGTGCGATTTTAAAAGATCATGTGACAAATGTAGTGAGGAGGCTGTGGGACAACAATGTAGCACAATGATATTACGCAATTTATAATGCTACAAGTTCATAGTTTATATTAGGCAGTTTACAGTGCATGCTAGGCAGTGTTCAACAAAACATTTTACAGCGTGACTAAACTCCTGTTGGGCTACATACAAAATTACAATAATTAGAAGTTTAAACATCACCAAAAAATTCCACCAAAACCAGAATTATTAAAGTCTCAAACAGTCCATAGAATCATTATCAGAGAGCAGCGTTGCATTATGGGAGATAATCAGCACTGACCAGAGGGCAGAACCGCCAATCCAAGGATTAAACTCTGCCAGAACCTGACCTTCCTCGCAGCTAAACACACACACACGCATGCAGACAAGCTGCACACACACACACACACTTGCAGTTTATGAGTCTTCAGTGATTGAATCAAGTGTGACAAAATTTTCTTCTTTCCTCTAAACTTTCACTTTACCTCTTTATCTGCATTCATTCCCTCTCCCAATTTACTTCATTAATATATTGGTTTTTTACAATAGAGGTGATGGATGAATGTAAAAGCTGTCAAAAACTGGGCCATATGGAAATATGCTTAATTGTCTTTATTTTAAATATTTTTTATATTTAACATTTATTTTAATATAATTTATTATTTTGATATTATATAAATAAAAGGAAAAAATATGTATAATAATAATTTGAGTACAAATTATTTTATTTATATTTTATTGATATATTTTAGGTTTTATTTTTCTTTATTTAGTGATTTTTTTTATTTCTGTGAACAAAATGTGACATTGACATGTTTTTTTCTTTCAATAAACATTTGTCTTTCATTTTGCAAGTGCATCCTGCGTTCCCTTCAAAATTGACCGCATCGCCAACTGACCAACAAAAACGCATCGAAATCGGCCCAGGGCTGCAAGTACTTCAGAAGACACAAACACACACAGGAGGAGCTCTGACAGATGGATTCCTGCTGTTTAAGAGAAACATGACCTTATGAAGAATTCAAGCATCATGAACAGTGGACGAATATTACATAAAGCATTTGGAAAGCTTTCTAGTTATGAATACGACATTGCATTGTTACGATGAATATGGTGTGTTTGCGGACGTGTGGTTGTCGGTTTCTGTGTGCATTTGTGATTTTTTTTGCATTCTGTATGTGAATCTGTAGTTGCGTGTGTGTGTGAGGGCCAAGGCCTCCTAAACACAGCCATATTCTGCAGATAACCGGATTAGGAACGAGGCGTATAATAAGTCTGTGAATGTGGCCCCTGGCACTGCTGTAATCCTCTGCTTTGATGTCTTCCAGCTCCATCAGGTGCGAGCGGGCTCTCGGGCCTCGGGCTGAAGCTTCGCTCTGCAGCTCAAAGTGTCTCATTAGTCTTGCCTGTTTACTAAACTTGGCCCCTTGTGATGGAAAATAGTCAGATGCATTGCAGGATCCTGTCGACGATGCACATTTCTCTCCTTTCAGAGAGAGAGAGAGAGAGAGAAGGATGCTGGAGATGTTTTGCGGTGTCCGATTTTAACCCGGCATCAGCGTGTTCATTATCTGCAGCTATCAGCATCATACCTGCACTGTGCTAAATGATCAGGGTCGTTCTGGATGATGGAAAACAACAAAACAACACCCCCTCTCTCTCTCTTTATATACATGCAGTAGTATCATGATAGGAGAGCTCCAAGATACATGATATGATGATGCAATTATTATAAGTATCAGAGAGTAGTGTGTATTTTCACATTGACGTTCAGTAATGGTGTATCACGATATGTGTACAATATGTATTGTAGAGGTTTCTTTTACAAAATGACGTCAGTTTAATCCCATTGGTTGAGCTACCGACATGTGACCTGCATCAACATATATGTTTTATTTTTTTATTTTGTGGTTTTATTTATTTCCTTTCTTGCTTTTAATTTTATGTTCAAATTCAGTTTTGTTTTTCATTGACAGATCAAATCCATTTGTGTAAATGTATACTCAGAAGGTTCAAATAAACCTTAAGTGTTGTTCATTTTAAAAGTTTGTATTTACAACAAGACAAAAATGCTATTGAAAATTGTTAATGTTTGGAAATAAATATTTTCAAAAGTTTCATTTTGTAAAAAAAATATTGTGATACTAAAGTATCTTGAACCCATATTGTGTATTGCATCCAAACTTTTTTGTTTATTGTTTACACCCCTCGGTAATGGTGTATATGTGTGTGTTAACTGTTTGTGTGTTATTGTATACATTTGTGTGTGTGTCCATACGTACACAGTTGCACACACGTGTGTGTGTGTGTGTGTGTGTCTCACTCAGCTGCAGATTCTAATTAAAAATATCACAATAATTAAAGTCTTCAGCCTGACATGCACAGACTGCGCGACGCCTTCAGACATTCCCGGCTAATTAGTTAATTAATCCAAACGCAAATTATAAGCAATAATTAGTCAGTCAAGCTTAACGTGAAGTCTGGTGACTCGTAGCGTTGCTTCACCTCCTTCTGTCGACTGTCTCTGCGTCTCTTCTTTCTTTTGGAATCGTTCCTGCTCTGGTTAGGTAATTAATTTTCGGCTCTTAACGGATTTAACGGCAGAATTGACTGTGGCCCCTTGTAACGCTCGGGATTGGGATCGGACTCTCACCCTGAGCAGACCGAGACAATTACACATCACAGAGAACAGAGAGAAGCGTGACCGGGCTCTTATTAAGACATTAGACACACGCGCTGCACACTCGTGCGCTCACATTTATGCACACTTGTTAGTGATGTTTGCTAGGGCGGGCGTCACTGTTATATTGCTCAAACCTTTATACTGTAGTATTGTTGGTGTTCACTTTCTAAGTGATCAGACTTATATTCATTTATGATAAAACGATTGATTTACAATAAAAGCACATTGAACCATAGACGTGTGGGCGGGTTGCATATACTTGAGCCAGTATGCAACCTGCAGTGTCCCAGATCATCCACACTGCTCTATCCAATAACAACGCTTAAATATATATATATACAATGAGACAAGTGACATATAGTTTTAGAGTTTAAGAGAGAGTTTGTCCTCACCTAATTACATTGTCTACTGTGTTTGTTGCTTTATGCATGAAGACACTGGTTTCATGCGCCAAACACAGAAGCACGTGTGTGTATGCGCGTGCGCGTGCGCGTGTGTTAATCTTGCTTATCTGACAGATTGTGTTATTCAGTGGACTGATATCAGCAGGTCTGATCAGTCACAGTTACAGAAAGCGTCTTACTGATACACATCAGACTGATGCATGACTTGTTGATAATGTACAAATACAGGATGTAGGTTTGCTTTGAAATGATATTTTTGAGAGTCATGTAAGAAATCAAATGTTCTTTTGAGTCAAAGGAGTATCTAGGGCAAACATACTGTACTTTTCTAAACACAATTCTTCACTGTTTTGTGAATTTGTCATCTGTCTGTGATGCAGTTTGCAAAAAGGCTGTTAATGGCACACTCATTTCAAAGCATTGTTACTCACGACTTCTTTAAAGAGGTTGTTTAAGTAGAAGTAACACAGCAATCCACCTTTATTCTCAAGGTCAGAATAAGGGTGAAAACTTAACTTCATGATATGACTTCATAAAACAACTACGATTATGGTAATTTTAGTATAGCGCAAACTCTTCCCATCAAATCAAACTAATGTTTATGAAAAAAACAGCGTCGTAACTTCTACAAATTGGCAACAATATTGACAACTGAAATTAAAAGTCTTCACGTATAAACTTTAAAAATGACATTACCACACAATCAAAGTTATGTGAGGTGCACTGTAATACCTTTTTTACCTTTTTTAAGAGTGAAAATAATAAATAATCTTTTTCAATAAAAAAACATTTTTATATATATTTCAAATATATTTATATATATTTTTACGTATTCATTTGTGTTATATTTTTAAGCTTTTTTACGTAAACAAAAAAATCTGACCCTATTTTAAATGTCATTAAAACAAATTTGAGCTGTAAAACAGACATTGCTGGGTTCTTGTTCATTTGCTGAGCAAACTTTGATTGGATGTGATATTCCAACATAATTATCTTGTATTTAAGTCCCTTCTGTGAGTTCTTAATCATGTTGGCGAGTCTCCCCAGCGGGGCTCTGAAATGTTTAAGCATGTTTTATTATAGCAGAAGTCAAGCAGCTGATTGTTTTAAATGCAGGAACATATCAATCACCGACACTGAACGCATGCGCTCACAAAATCACAAAATGAGGAAAGGATGGACACAGAGAGAGAGAGAGAGATGCATGTAGGAGCAAGTAAGCTGCCCCCGGGGAACATAACTGCAGCTGTCAATCAAAGTTCAGACAGAGACTGACAGAGAGTGACCTGAATGTGCAAATCGCACACAAACAAGGGATTCCAACTCAGTGAGCACTCACATTCTGATACATGTGAGAAATAAAGCAATAAGTTACACCATCGTAATGTGTATTATAGTGATTTGAGCACAGGTAAGCAGTGTGCTTAAAATATCTGTAACCCATGGCCTTGGGTACCTTGGTGAAATATCGTTATGCGAGAAATAAAGCAATCTTATATAGGCAATATTATAAAAGAGATCAGTTTTCATTAAATAATTGTGTTTAGTAATCGGATAAGAATTAGTTTCTGTTAGCAGAGCCTGGTATTGTCCATATTACTTAGATAGTTTCAGAAAATATATGCTGGTCTCCTGCAGGTATACAAAAGGTGGTCCATTAATTTGAACTATTGTGAAAACAATCTTAAATAAGCTGATTTGATAATATTTTCTGATGTATATTTTGCCTTGTATTATTGTAGATGTGAAGTGCTAATGTGTATATGTTTATTGCGTATCATATATTGTCTTATAACATTAACAAATGCAAACACATTACAATAAGATTTTATTTGTAGCTTTCCTGGCTCAGTGGATAGAGCATGGCGTTAGCAACGCCAATGTCATGGGTTCGATCCCAGGGGATTGCACATAGTCAGAAACAAATGTTTAGTACAATGCAATGTAAATCCCTTTCCAGAGCGTCTGCCAAATTCATAAATGTGAACGTAAATTTGGTAATATTTGTAAATGCAATGCAGGTTAATCCAATATGAACAATACTTGTACAGCATTTATTAATTTTAGTTCATATTCATTTCAGCGATTAAAAATCAAAAAGTTATTATTAGTTATAACATTAACTAAAATTAACAATTGTATTGGCATTAATAAATGCTCATGCATTGCTCAGTATTAGTCCATGTTAGCCAATACCGATGATAACAAATACAACCTTATAAGTATTGCCACAAATGCTTTATTTTGTCAATAAATAATATTTATATAAAAATATGAAACTGAAGCAAAGACATAAAAAGGCACCGTGAATCTGAGATTTAAAGATTCTCTCTCTCACACACACAGGGGCTGTCATATGCGAGAGCAGTGCCAGTGTTGTTTATGGGTGGCATTCTGCACTCTAGGGGTCCTTGTCAGAGAGAGTTTAGGCGTCCGCTACAGTGCCTGCGATGGCAGTATGACTGGTGGGCAGACACCAGGGCAGATGGGCCTTTCACAAGATATCCTCATCTCACACACACGGCGAAGGAGACAGAGTTTCTCTCAAACACTTACACACATACACACATACATGATGTCCACACTCATCAGCGTCTCGTCCCGTGAAACATTGTCTCAACCAATCAGTGTTCGGTACCGCCGTCGCCAAAGATATACATCTGCTGGACATCAGCACTGCTGATAACCAAACACACACACACACACATTACAATAGAGTGATGTTCTCATGTCCTTACCAAATATCTCACAATTCCCCTGTCTATAAATATATCACACACCCTCAAGTTATATTTGTAAATAAATACAATGTTTTTTTATAGGATAAAGATGTTTACTAATTATAAGTACATTTCATAAGTTTATTGCTCTGAATCCTCACACAAACTAGTTGACATTATTAGATTTTGAGAAAAGCACAATTTTCATGACTTTTAGCTTTCCAAAAGGGAGGATTAAATGTTTAGTTTTTAGTTTTATGAAACAGCATTTTTAAACATTTGTCAAAAACTTACACCCACATAGAAAGTTATCTGTGGATAGTTGACAAATATACCGTACATGTGCCCTATGCTGTGACAAAGCAACAATCTTGAAAAAATACTGTTATTAATATATTATTTTTATATGATTAATACAGTATTTATAATATAAAATAGCAAAAGAGAGATTTATGTATTTGCGATTTATTTGTCAACTATATGCAAATTTGTCCTATGGTGTGATGGTTAAATAAAAAAAACTGACAATGAAGATAAATCTCTCTTATTCTATTTTATATGATAAATATTCATATTCACTTTTCAAAATTTTGCTTTGTCACGTACGATTTATTCATCAAATACCCATATTGGGATAGATAGACAGACAGACAGATAGATATTTTCTTTCAATTACATAAGGACGTAAGCTTATGAATATTTTTTATTGTGTTCCTAAATAGACAACAGATAGCTGCTGTAACTTTTGGAAACAGTTTTGTTGTTGCTAGCGAAATAAACACAAAACTCATGTTCCATGAGCTATGCAGATTAAATGTTAACATGCAATACATACTGATCACTATAGCATGTGTGTCAAATCCATTTCATTGACACATAAAAGTCTAACCTATATTCAACCTGCCAGAGTTCTAAAAGTGCCGTGCGTGCGTGCGTGTGCGTGTGTTCGTGTTCGTGTTCATTCATGTGTAAATAACAGTTGCCAAGGGCATGGATTTAGTCAGCATACAAGGTCACATCAGTAAAGCCAAAAGAAAGCGAAAGAGAGGTAGAGAGAGTGTGTGAGAGTGTTAAAGAGAGAGAGAGGTCTGCTAATCTCATCATAGTTTATAATTGTAAATGTATGTTCAACAGAGTGTCCCAGACAAACACAATATAGCTCATCGCACGATCACCATAATATTTTACTTCTTCAAAAAGTATAGCCAAGGCTTGTTTTAGTCCCCCCACTACCACCCACAGAGCCCATTAAATCCAGAGCGAAAACACAACAGTGTGTGGGACATTATAGAGAGAGAGATCACCAATGCATTAGCTAGTAAGTCCTGGAGGCACTCACACACAATATAACACACACACACACACACACACATGAGTGTGTTTAAGGCATGGAGAAAGTCTAGTGATGCATTATGGGAAATGAAGTACTTCAGATCTGATGAGAAACAAACAGACCTGAAACACAGGTGAGTGGACGATGACGTCCGATTTCTTTAAGGGTCTTTAATTTTCGCTCTCCATTTCTGGGTAACAAAACCATAAGGAACTAGTTCACTTGAAAAATATCATGTTATTCCAAACCTGAATCCATCTCTAATTGCTAAATGTTTGAATCATTGATGATATATTGAGTATCTGTATTACTTAGTAAAAAAAATTGAAAACATTTTTTTATTTCAAATCTGGATTTAGTTCTATGAGTAGCGTTGTTGAAAACTTTCTGAAATTGTACAATGAAGCTTTTGTTGGGTTGTGTGTTATAAAAGATGTAGAATAGGATGGTAAACATTTTGAGGTGGAAAAAAGACTGTACTTTTTTATGAGTGTGAATGTGTGTTTGAGACATCAAAGCCAAATGTAATCAATCATTTACTCGCACAAACCAAATGAGGCAAAACCACAAACACACATCAAATAAAACCAGTCCTGCCATGGCAAGCATTGGTTTTATGAGTCTGTGCGTGTATGATATTTTTAGCTATACCTGAATAAAAAAATATATATTTTGTGACGATTCCACAAAAAATAAACATGAACAGCTTGATCTTCTTGCTCACAAACTTGACTGCAGAGAGAAACTGGGCTGAGGTGAGCGCAGGTTTGAATAAAGAGGTCTGATAAAGTTTTGATTCAATGGACCATTAAATCGAACTGAAGTAATGCACACTGTGTGCTACAGCCATTAAAGCCATCATGCTCAGTTAATGAAAGAGAACAATGATTAACCAGACACTGTAAAAGATCTTCCCCTATTGTGTGCAATCTATAGATGAGAGCAAAGTGCATGAGAGAGAGAGAGAGAGAGAGAGAGAGGTTTTTTGATTGATGGTGCAGTTGTTAGTGTAGGATTTGGGTGTGTAACTAATGTAAAGCCCATCAGAGAAAGTTCACTGAAAATATCAACGTGTTTTTTTAATGTTGCCATTCCTTTATCACATGAACACTGTAGTCAGAGAGAAAAATGACAAAACTTAAATTTGACCTGTTAAAGGTCATGCAGCCTATAAGCAAATTTTGCTCATTTTGCAAAATATTCCAAGACACCAACCCTGCGTTACATTCTGAAGAACTCCAAGAGATATAAAGAGATGAAAAATGTAGGAGACCACAAAAAAACCAATGTCTATGATAGGCAATTGTAAAATTGCAGTTCATTTTTTGTATGTTTTTATATTTATTTGTTTTGTTATTATTTATCATTTGTAGCGCCGTGGCCAATAGATCTCTGACTTCATTTCTTACTTTTACTTTATAGGCATACATGTTTTAACTTTATACATCTATTTATTTTGACTAAAACAAATGCTGGGTTATTTTAAACATGTCATGCATATACTGTATAAAAAACTTAACAATTTAAACGCAAAGAATTATGGGAGAGAATGGTCGAAATCCTTCATTCTGAAGTGTCCATTTTTTAGCAGTTGGCTTTTGGACGATCCTTTAGTATGGCGGACGTTATTATTCTCACTACTAAGTGCCCTTACAAGGTGAATTTATCCCGTTTGGAACGCAGCCTGAGGAGGCCTACGGTGTCCACATCACTTGAATCTCACACTCTGTCATAAAAAAAACCCAAAGACATCCGGAAGCTGTTTCTGTGATATTTGTAAGGTAAATGTGGACATTTGATTTGTCACCTTTAACCTGTTTAATGAAACACTTTGACATCCTTCTCATCCCGCGTGGACGCGTGTCATTGCCGTAGTAATCGCACATTCCCGTTTGCTTATCACCGTGTTGTTTTGTCTTTACCAAATAGCGACTGAAGTGGGGGCTGCGGGAGGGGGTTATATTAAAAACGCCTCGACTTTTCCACGGGCGTTGTCACGCTCAACGGGCTTTGACAAGCTCGCGCGCTGCTTATTATTCATGACGATCTCGAGCCGTTTCGGGATGTTGAAAATAATAATAATGCACGCAGAAAAAACAGCTCGGGATCAAATGGGCCAATTCTCCACGCCTGACACCAAACGATTGGATCCTGCCAGCCGCTCACGCGATAATGAGCGGGATTTGTTAAACAGTAAATTAATGAATAATGAAATATCCAGGTTGATCAGTTAGGCTCGCGCTGCCCGCGGTCATGAGCCTCGAGCGGGAATTACGCGCCTGGCTCGTGTCTGGATAAACCACTTTTACAGTCGATTGCGTGACAGCGATTGCCGTCCTCTCACACCCGAAAATATGATGATGGAAATGAGACTTTGTCTGAGTCTGATGGTTTTAGTTTGAAACACCCAAGTCTGCAGAAAATGTTACGAATTTTGTAAAAAAGAAAATTGTCAATGCGCTTGCGTTTTGATTCGTTTCCTCTTTTTTTCCCACAATAAGGCCTTAAGAATCAAAATAATTAGGCCTATCGTGTTTTATTAGGGATGTTTATATGTGGGACACCTTCCAGGAAAATGTAGAAAATGTCAGGTGTCTACTGGAGGTTTATGATTAAATAATAACTTCTATTATTTAATACGTTTTGTTATTTCGTTCATAATAACTAAAATAGTCTTTTGTTGAAAAAAAGCCAATAATCATTATTGACTATAAACACCAATTATATATAATTTGGTCTTGTGGGCTTCTGTTGTATAGGCATGTTTTTTTAGAGGGTAATAAGAACCTGGTTGGAGGGAAAGATGAAAGATCTCGGCTTGTGTTGTTTTAGGTCCCGTGGGTGAGAGCGAGGCTAGTCTTTTTTCTGCTGAAGAAAAATCTCTGAATCTTGCAGAGATCCACGTCGCTCGCGGACATGCGGGTGCTGCACCTGGGTCACAATACTTCACGCATGAGGAGTCACGCGACGGAACCCGCGGGCCACGCGCTCCTCCGCATTAAATACACCAGCGCGAGCTGATGCGCGCGGGGACTCGCGGGGGTCTGACCTGCGGCCGGGATATGAGTTCACTTTACAGCCATGGCCGCGGACACTTGCCCCAAGCGATTATTTTCGATAAAATTTTGGCATTCCTTGTTATGTTTTAACGAGAATTCTAGTTTCCATTTCTCATTTGCGCGTTTTGTTGATTTCTTTTTGTTCAGTTTGTGTTTATAATAGCCTAATAATATTTTTTTCATTCTTTTAGAAAGGATTCCCCCCACCACCGTCTTTGACTCCAACCTTGATAAAATAAATGTCTGACGCTTTGAATGTATTTTTAGCTCTGTAATATTAGACCTATAATCTTGTTCTTATATCAATGTGACAGCTTTGACATTTAATCGACTGCAATTTGTGACATTTTTCACATTTGTGATTCTGCTGCAGCCAGATTAATCTGCGTTATCAAAATAAATAACCAGTAACAAGATGGTCGCAAGAAGCTTTTCACTTTTCTCAACAAAGCTAAGAAAATCCTCCTCCACAATTCGGATGCTGAAGAAACCGCCCGTGGGGCAGAACAAACCCAGTCGGACTATTTCGCTTTATACTTGACTCGCTCTTTTAAAATAAAGTAAATAATTGTCATATGGATTACGTGAAAATAATCATTCACTGTTTATTGTCTTTTCACTTTAATGTTTGTTTGATTTTGGCACTCGTTTGATTTTTCATTCCCCCTTTTCATTATTATTTTTGTAAGATTCAGAGCGTTTTTGTGATCTAGAATTAAATAATCCTCTTTGCAGCAGCTATACAAAACATGAAACTTAACCACACAGCAGAATCTACAATAAAACACGATTTATTTTTAATTCGAGGTAAATGAAAATCACCAGACATGAACCAACTTCTACCCTTCACCACATAACACCGTATCTATGAAACAAAAAATACAAGATGCTATCTAAACCAAGCGTTCACCCACGCACAGAGAGTCACAAACAGACGACTCAGTCTATTCCTATGTACAAACGTCCATTAAATTAAGTATAAATAAATATATACAAACATAAATAAAAGAACCATTCTCACACAGAGTTAACCAAATATTAACTTTGACAGACAGGCTGTACTCCAGCTTCATTGACAAGCGCTCGCCCACGAATGTAGAATGTGCGCTAGCAGGTGAGGTGAGCGCGTGAAGGTATGCGCGTGGCAGTGTTCCAGCGCGCGGGGTCAACTCGTTATCCCAGTTTTATTCAGCCTGAGAAAGTCATTAAATCGGGGATTATTTGTTTTCAATGACATTTGGTCAAAGCAAGCTTCATTTAAGATAATCGTTTTAGTCCTTAAATGTATGATTTTATCATTGTTGGTTTAAGTCTGTGCAAAAGAAATAAAACGTGGGTAAGCAACAGAGAAAATATCATGGTAACTTAATGAAAATGTCGTCATATTTCACAGAATTGAATAGCATGACAGCGCAAACAGCAGTTTCGAAGAAATACAAAACGATTTCGATTTGCGCAACAGTTGATTTCTTTTTCTTTATGCGACCACTCGGTTAAACTGATTCTGAGAGGCTTCTGGAAAACATGCTGAATATAAATCTCTGATTAGAAAAAAACGTCAGAATGTCTGGTAAAAATTGTATTGTATTCAATGGTCTGATTGAGAATATATAGCATTAACGCTGTGTAATTTATTACGCTTTAAAATGAAAAATGTGAGTGATGGATTATCTGTTTAAGCAATTCTGCCTGAATTAAACATCTGTAATAAGAAATCTCAATTTTCTAACTAGCATGGTGGTCTGCACTGTTTTTTTTTGGCTAATGCTTATAATACTGCATGTATTAAACAATGCAATAAAATCTATTCTTTTTAGTCTCTCTTTGTAATCTCTGTGGAACAAGTCATCATTTAACAGCCACTTTTTAATAAAACATACCTGTGTGTATTTTTACGTGTAAATGATGTATGAAACGTAACCACTAACATCCCAAGAAGACTGCTCAATAATTGTATTTAAATCAAATATCCGAACCAACCCTGTGCTCCTGTATGCTGATGGCCAGCACAAAGATGAGCTCAAAAATATGAATGATCGGATTCATGTGTGTAAAGGTCAGCCTGTGTGATACAGCATGTGTTTAACATCATGTAATATCGCATACTTTTTATACACAAAAACGCACACACGCACTCCTCCAGCATTCTCACAGGAATGAGATGAAAATGGCGAACGAGTCACAACAGAGATGTCTTCCAGTCTCTTATCCCTTTTGCTTTCCCACGATGTGTTTTCCACGTTGCACCTTCACACCAGAATGTAAAACGCAATGTCATAAAACTAGAGTTTATAGAATCTCTGAACATCTCCAATGACTTTGTTCGAAGCCCCTTCTCTCTTGATATCCTGTTGTAATTCCAACTCATTTCCTGTGTTTTTCCTCTTTTTCCACGCCTTTGGATCCGTCGGCGGGCGTGTGTCGGTTGGGCGTAGGGTTGTTCAGGAACATCTTGTCGAGACCTTTAAGGGCTTCAGTCAGGTAGTTCTGCAAAGCTGTGAGCGCAGCGCAGATGGCCGGAGAACCGAAGCCATGCGTGATGAAGCTGAAGTGTGACAGGCAGCTCTGGATTCCAGGCTCAAGGATGGACGTAGGCCGAGAGTTTCCTATAGGAGTACGATCCTGAGCCAACAGGTCTGTGAACTCCTTACACAACTGCCTGTGAAGAAGAAGAGAAAGAGATGATGGACAGGGCTTCATCACTTTAAGTTACTAGAGACAAAACTCTTTTTTCCACATAGTTTTTGCAAGTAGGAATAAAGGAACCCAACAATAAAAATCATTTTTTTATCATTTAGTCACGCTCATGTCATTCCAAACCTGTATGACTTCTTTCTTACATAGAAGATATTTTGGTGACCAAACAACACTGGCCCCCATTGAGTTCCATTGTATAAACACAAAACCGCTGAGACATTTCTCAAAATATCTTCTTTTCTGTTCCACCAAAGAAAGTCTTTGAACAACGTTAGAGTGAATAAATGATGACAGAATTTTTTTTTTTTGGGTGTACCGTCCCTTCAAGTTGCGCTCGAGCACATTGTTCCCATCCAAATCTTTTAGCATCTAGCATCACGCATGCTTTAATTCACATCACAACATGGCTCATGGATAACTGCATACATTTTTCAAGAAATGAATTTAAGGCATAAGTTGAATTAAACCGTAAAAAGAAACACACTTTGATTTCTTTATAAAAACAGCCATAAAAGAACCGCCAGCTTGCTGGCATGGATATTCCTACGCTCTCCTTAATATATTGATATACATATTCTTTTATCTAAGTGTGAAACATTGATTATAGAGAGAACTCATCCATAATATCAAAGCCATCACAGGAGCAACTCAAAAACCCCTCATCCATGAATAACCAATACACAAAGACTTTCCACACATCCATTCTCTAAACCTGCTTTTCTGGGTCGTAGGAGCCTATCCACCAATACTTCACCATTTGGATATTTCAAAAATGTTAAAAAAGAAACTCTCATGACTTTGTGCATGTACTAGACATACAGAGGACTGCAGATCTAGCACAAGTTTACTTCTGCTTCTGAGAGCGAACCACATGAGTTAGAATAAAGCCATCAATTTAACTTTCTGTCTACTGGGAGCTTGTCTTTATCAGCCATTACTGGGGAATATTCGCTTCATGTTTCACGTAGCTACCGAAAGAGATGCTGTAAATATTCATGCTTTCCCTGCTTTCAACGATTATTAAAAGAAATAACACGATTCCAGTTATGTGCCCAGACGACCTGACCTCGGATTGAATACTAATAATAACCCATCAACATCTGACCTCCATGTCTCTCTAAACGCTAACAATTTAGACATGTGGATCAGTATCTGTAACCACTATAAAAATGAAAGAATCAACATTTTTGTTCAGTTCTTTTGCTCTCTGATACTTGAGGTTACAGCAGCTAATTTAAAATCAATTCAATTGGACGTTTTCCAGTTGCATGAACCAAGAGGATTTTAATGTTTTGCCTGTTTGTGTCAGGACAATAATATTTTGCTCTGGTATAACACAGCCACAAATAAGAATCCGAAACAATTCAATCCCTAAAAGGTCATTTGCGACAAACAGTTCAAATGCCTCCAACTGTCAGCGTTGCAGGGCCCTGCTGCGGCATTTGCAGTTGTCGAGGCTTGTCACATTTTGACCCACATTCGCATTCGCAGCTCAGAACCACAAACACTCTTGTTGTCCAGTCGGGAGAGCGCGGCGCGCCTCTCTCCCTCTCTCATTCCAGAGCGACAGAACGCGAGTGCCAGAGGCGCGTGCAGGGGCGGGGGCGCGGGCCGACTGACGGGACTTTGACAGACAGACTGTGAAAGGAGAGGCGAGGGAGGAGGGATGACCTTAGGCAAAACTTCAAGGGGAAAGCTGGCACTTTAAGACTTGAAACATTTCACTTAAATATAATGACTTTCTAGCTCGGTGCCAGGCTGAGATGGATAAGAGGCGCGCGTTCCTGCTGGACCCGAACCGCCTCATTAGAAACCAGCTAAATGTGTCAAAACGCACCAGGCACTAAGCGGACAGCCATCAAAACGACACGCTCCCGCAAAATCCGTGATGGATTCTACGTTCGCCTCGAATTGTGGCTACGCATTTGTTCAGATGAGGGCGGCGCAAGCATTTACCAGCTTGCAATGAAAGCAACCAATGCACAACTTTCACGTCAACGTAAAACATTGCGCACGTACTTCGTGGCGAGCAGCATGTTCTTCCGCGAGTGCAGCTCGTTTGGATCCGTGTGCTGTCTGTTCAGATATTCAGACACGGCCTTCGTGGGGAATTCAGTTTCGCAAATGTAGCCAAAGTCCCGAGCCAAATGAACAGCTTCCCCTGGAAATAAAAAAAGAGACATAATATAGTAAAAAAGGAATTACTCCACACATTCGCTTTTTACAGCTGAACCGAGGGGGTGATAACCAAATAAAGAACTGCCATGCAAAAACAACCAGACAGCCACAATAAAAAATAATTAGATAAAATTAGCTGCATTGGTTAAAAATGTCGTTTTAGCCAGTGTTTCTGTATTTGTTATATAAATGTGCACCACCAATACATAAAATAAAACAGATTAGCGTTCTCGCTCTCATAATTGCCAGATTATAGAGAAACTCTCAAGGCAATGAAAATTCATTTATATTGTTTATAGTCTGTGTTTAGAGCTGCGTAATAAATCCATGTTATAATTCAGAATGGCTTAAATTGCAGTGTTACTTCCGATTAAACCATAACGTTTTTTATTTAAAAACCCCAACAGAAATATTAGTTTATAGGCGCTCCATCACAACTTGACGTTTGTTTGCTCACCTGTGGGGCCTAAACTCTCAAATACCTCACGGTAAAATTTGAATTGAAGAAAATAAGAGAATAAGAATCAGATGTCTTGCTTTACCTTCAACCAGAGACGTCAGTAAAGTGACATTCGCTGCTTTGCGTCTCCCAGCAGGCAAATTCAAGCCGATTTTCTCCAGCTTTTCCCTCAGTGATCTTCCTCCGTTTTTCGACTTCGCTCTGATCAGAAAGAAACATGCTTTATGTGTGCTTTACTAACAAATGTGCAAGCATGCATATTTAAAAACTCTAGATTAAAAAAATCAACTGTTCACTTTTGTGTACAAATTATTAACTTCTTTACGTGAATGATTTTCTGATCACTTCAAAACAGAACTAGAAGAAAAAGGTAATAGATGTGGAAATATTGCATATGTTTCACGTTTTCAACTGCACATAATCATGTTTCCTGTAATCTTTGATCCTGTGTGTGTCCTGACGGATGCATTGATGCTCTCACCTCCTCAGGACCCCGCCGAGCAGAGACGCGTTCAGGCACTCCGGCGGAGAGAGGCGCCGCTGGACCTCGCCGACCGTCACTTTATATTTGGACGTGGAGCTGAGAAGCGACAGGCGGCCGGGCACCGAGCAGAAGACCTCGTTGACGTTCACGGTGACCCCGCCGATTAGACCATCTTTGTTCATCATAAAAGAAGCGACGCTCTTGTGTGGCATGGGAACTGCGCGTAACGAAAAGACAATTATTGAGCTGTGTTCTACACTCACAATAACCGGAATGACATTTAGTAAAATGTTTAAGATGGAACAACATCTGTTTGGTTACATTATGCATTGCGCTTTTACCCAAAGCGACTTACAGTTTGATCAGTATGCGTGTCCGAACCACGTCAAAAGATGCCAACGGAAAAATACGAAAATAAGAAACTAAAACGACTTAATTCTGTTTTAAATGACGCGAACGATAAAACAAGAAATGTCAAAGGCATGTGAGATTATGTAACGTGAAATCTTGGCATAAGGGGCCGTAAACCCAAGCCTCCGGCTGGTTCGGGTCAACCCGCACGCGCCCGGAGCTGCCAGCGCGTGCTCCCGTATAGAAACATCATGTCTCATTCTAATTCTGATTAATAATCTTTTTATTGAAAATTATGTGAAATTTTACTATCAAACAGATAATCCAGATCTGTGTCATTGTCATGTTTTTCAGTTTTTATAGAGCATTACATTTCTAATATAGTTAGAAATCTATTTTTCTCTCTCTTCTTTTTGAAAAGTATTATTGTTTTAACTTCAACCTTTTTTGTAGTAAAGCAATGAAACCCACAAATTTACCATGATATAGTTAAACTACGGTATGGCAAATAGAAATCAATCTGATAAAAAAACGTCACTAGATTTTACTACAGAAAACCCATGGTTATTTTTCCTAAGGGCATCTAGTCACAGTCCTGTCAGCTTTACCTCGACTGCAGCCGGTGAGAAAAGTGACATTTCAGCAGAGTATTTACACTCGCATTTATTATATTATTGATCGGTGATTGACGCGTGCCAACTAATTACATTAACCACCTATTTTTCATTTCACCCCCATACGTGCAGACGTCTACTAACTTAAGCGCTAATGGGGTAACGAGCGCGCGAGCCCCGGAGATCTCTACAGGGGATAATAGAGAAAACGAGCTCTAAACGAGCTCACGAGATCTGCGCCCAGAAAGTCATCCATCACAGCGGCCACTTAAAGGCAGTCTCTTCTGGGAGGCCCGTGCTCCGTTAACTAAATTACCGGCAAATGTCCCTCACAACGGACAAATATTAACACGAGCCCAGGGAGTGTTGCTTGAGCTTATGCTGACACGAAGCTCGTACAAAATGAAGCATGTATCTAATGTGTCAAATGTAATCCGTGAAGAAAACATATCTACAAAACTGAGATTGTGACATATCATTTATAAATGTGAGCTATAGTTTTAATAAACAACATCCACCGTGGTATATGTAAGAATAATAAGAATAGAAAAGATATTATAATCATATGTGACTACAGTATACAAAAACTGAATGGCCTCCAGTTACACCTGTTCGAGATTGACGTCCAACCTTAAAAGAACAAGGTGACATCATTTGAATCGTAGATGAAGTGCGCATGCGTAATATATGTTGTGAGGCGTATTCACCTGAAAGGATATTTGCCCTTAATCTATAAAACAGCAATTCGTTCTAACAGCCAGTCATCCAAAACGCAACATTTACTAAACATCACATTTCACTCTTTTTCCACATTATATAGTACTCATATCAAATTATTTATCATTTACCCTTTTTAATGACGGACTGATCCAGGATGTTCATCCCGCTATTGTCATCCAGAGCCTATAAAATCACAGCGTGAGAAAACATATGACAATTGTTTGCTCTTTTGTTGACTCCACCGGGTATCCTATCAAACAATTCTATCAAACAATTCATTTGAAGTACAAAAAAAATAATTTTGGTGCAAATGGTTTGATACAAATAGGTCAAATATGATAAAAATATAAATAAGATCAAAATGATAAAATATTAGAAATTGACAATTTAAATAGATTTTACAATTAAACGTATGCCTTGTGAAAATAGAAAGTCATGCAAAATCACCATTTTTCATTTGAGTTTTCAAAATAAAATTGAAGACTATATCTGATTCATTTCATTTGTTAATTAAAGCAAAATTAAATATTCTACCTCAGGGCACTCTAGAACATGCTTCATGTCAGTTTTTATATTGTTGTAATAAAACCTCAGAAGGGAGTAACATCATCATTATACAGTCAACTTGGACAGGCCTTATCCTAAGATTTACATGATGAAGAAACCCCCTATTGACAAAATTAGACGTGATGTGTGCAGTGACATATGGTTTAAAAACAGATGATTAAAAATATAAAGTAATTTATAAAGTGTTCAGAGAGTTTTTTAATAAACAGCAGTTTATACGCATTGCTATTATTCAACTCATTGTAATCATTTTAAATGTTATTTTTACGTCATTTTAACTTCAAAATTGTGATTAATACAGCAAATTGTTCTAAAAAGTGAGGTCCACAGCGAAAAAATAACTGAAGTAATTTATGTCCCTAAAACGTTCAGAAATAAATTTAGATTCAAATTCAACAATGAGAAAATGCTGCGTGCACAGGTCAAACAATAAACGGAATGTATACAGAAACAGCCAAATGGCTCTGCTGAAATATTTTTTTAAATCCCCAAAAGTTTAACAAACCAAATCAACTCATATAAATTAATCTTGACTGCAACAACAAAAAACGCCATATCTATTACATTTTACGCATTCAAAAACCAAACAAAAAAAGAACTCTTAACCAACCTGCACATCCTCCATGCCGTGTGCCAGGCCATGCAGGGACAGACCGTCACCCATCCCCGCTTCGAGCCCATGGTGTGTTGAGTGGAGCAACACATCCGGCCGGCGCACGCTCGAGTAATCCCGCCGGGGGTCCAGACCGGAGAGCTGCGGTAACGAGGCTCTAGGCTGCGGCAGTAAAGCTCCGCTTTCCGAGCCCACATCTTGTCGCTGACGGGAGCCCCACGCGTGCTGCTGTTGCTGGTGTAGGGCGTTCAGAGAGTACGGGTCACTGACGTGTGAGTACGGGTCCTGACTCTGGTGATACGGCAGCGGCTGGTAGGGCGGGGGGAAATACGGCGGCTGGAAGTCCGAGGAAGGGGTGTGAGAGAGCGGAGGAGCGCTGGAGTAGGGACCCTGAGACACTGAGCCCAGCTGGGACAGTCTAGAACTGTGGCTCGGTACCCCGTCATGGCGGTCCTTCAAACGAGAAAAGAATATAAACAGGATTACAAAAAAACCTATGCAAAGATTTGTCTGCATATGCGTTGCGATTTACAAACTCCCAGGAAAGCGTAAGGATATCAAAAATACTTTTTGAGGTCAAATAAATCTCCCAGATTATTCGTATGTTCTCGGACTGAGCAATTTTTGGGTTCTCAAACACATTTTAAAACTCAAAGCAACACAAAATACAATGCGTAAAAGGCTACCCATACGCCCAAATGCATTTGACTATCTAGCAACAACGAAATAAATTTGCCCTCGTGCGATCAAACTCACCGTGGAAGAATACGTGTGCACTAACATCTGGGCAGAAAAACACGCGCGTTTGCAGAGAGCAGAAGAACACGCGACAGCACTACACGACACTCGCCAGGAGAAGCGCGCTTCACTCTCAACTCCTCATGACCAACAAAACTTCAGTATTCAACTCAAAATAATCTCCCTGTTCCTCCAAATGTAAATCTTGTCCTCCCAGATCCCGCGCTCTGGTCCAGAGTGTGGTGCCCTGCTCGCGCGCCGCGCTACACCTCCTGACAATAATTGTTATTCATGACTCCTCTAATATTGCGGGAATACTTAAAGCGGTGGGGAGCAGCGGAGCGTGAAGGCGCTGCTGCTGTAAGTGACGTTCATTCAGGAGGAGGAAACACTCGTGCTCTGTTTTATTCCCCTCTCTGTTTGAGGTCCGGCATACACGGGTCTGGACCTCTTTCTTTTGCTATTGTTGTCTTGATGTTATTGTTGCGTGCAGACCGAGTCCATTTATCTTCAGAGAGAACAAACGAATCGCCAGAATCAGCTGCTTTAAACAGGGCAGATGGGATGGAGGCCTCATTCTCAACATATCCCTGCACTTTATACCAACACTTCTCCATAAATATTTTACTGTATACTCACACTATACTACACCCACCACTGTGCTATCCATACTTAGTATAACGACTCAAAGTATCAAATTATTCCATATTACTCAGGATATGCTCACACTATAGAAGAATGAAAGATTCCACCACATGCCACTGCTACAAAATGTCTCCCTCTCCGTTGAAATAAAAGCCAGAGTTGAGATATTCTGCAAAAACGCGTTTTTTGTGTTGAAGAAGCAAATTTATCTCTCTTACTATCTTCAAATCTATACTCCATACTTTTCCATACTCGAAGCCACTATAATCTAATATCGTAACACAGGCCTCATCGAAGTGAAAGCTGTACCTTTATAACACATGTCCCACCGGGGAAGTTCAGAAGGTAAAATCAGGTAGATTTTGGCTGATGAGACAGTTTCTGCTGCTGTCCTGCACCGGGTGACAGTTTAAAGTCCTTCTCTAACGGTGGCCCATTAAAGCGCTCATAATGGGTGATTTCACGGACTGGGATCGAAGTGTTTAATTACACGCGTGACGGTGACTGTGAGAGAAAAGCCATGTGTGACTCTCTGGGTCGACATCCCGCGAGGCTTTTCCCAAAAAAACACCACGAGCATCTCCCATAGCTGGAGCTCATTCAGGGGAATCCACTGGGCTCCCGCGCGTGACACTGCGTCCGTTACCCCTCATTCTCCAAATGGGAGAATGGGATTCTTTCTTTTTTAAGAAAAACACGAATCAAATAAATGCGATTCTTTCTTGCGCGCGGACTGAATTGGTCCTATTCGCTTTTTTAGATGTTGCTATATAAAAATGTACACATTTAACAAATTTGGTTAATAATAATGATATTTAGACATGTACAAACATTAATATAGCATTGAAACGAATTGATTTGGAACCCATACACAGTGGCATTCAATATTTTACACTTTCACAAATTTAGTTCTTACATAACAAATACACTGAATAAAAAAATTGAAAATGACATTTAACGGAAAAACATGCTAAAATTGTTGAGGTTTATCAAGACGCATGCATTATAGATAAGGTATAATACAACATCGCGTGTCTCAGAAATGACAATAATGTCACTGAAACATTTTTAAACCAAATAGTTTTATCCCTAAAAATATACATAAATAGAACACATATATTTAAAATAATAATAATAAAATAAAACTGACCGCAAAACGCAACGCAATATTTGTTTTTTTCTCTCTCTCTCGTTTTTTAAATCAAACAGTGCAGAAATACAGATGCTGGTGCAGTTTGTGTCCTCGTTACCTCGTATATATCTTCATACTTGACATTTTCCACCAGTTTCCACAGCATGTTCGCGCGCTGATCCCTGTAAAACGAGTGCATTCATGTGAAGAATGAAGATCCCAACTCTCTCTCTCCCTCGTTCACTCTCTCTCTATCTCGCCCACTCGCTCGAAACGTAAAGCTCATAGAATAATCTGCGATTCCTTTAACTCCGTTTGTCTCTGTGTGTGTATGTGCTGTAAAGGCGTTGATACAGTGAATGTCTAGTGTTAAGTGTGTCGACTTTGGGTTGCATGTGAAGTTGCTGCGGGGGGAGATCTTGAGCTCCATCAACTGGTGCAGTCAACGTTTAACAAATACACAGTCAACGCAACACTACGAACCAAAACCACCTGTACTGATTAATCATAAAAAGTTATGCAAATCGTGTTAAATTTCCCTTTATAAATGATTTCCCTATTGTCATATTTTTATTTGTTTTTAGCATAGGCCTATTTAAAGTTTAACTTTTATTGACTGAAATATTAATTGTTCTGTTTTACAACTAAAGCTGTTTTAAATCAGACCGCTGTCATAGTTTGACCCAAACATGGTCTCAAGACAAACCCGAGGGAGTGGGTTTAGGAGCTTTGTATAGATATTTCAGCGGCGAAGAAGAAAAGTGGTCTAGTGCGCCCCCTGCAGGCCACTTTTAATATACCCTTGAGATTTTAATTTTTAAAGGTACAATGATACTAACTAAAAAATATTATATACTATGGTACATTATATATAGGCTACTTTACTACTGTTTATTTTGGGTTATGACAGAAAAATCCGCTACTGGTTTAGTCAGGGAACATGATCTCGGTTTATAGGCGAACACCCGCAATGGATAAAGAAAACTTATTTTAACTCCAACCGTTTCTTTCTTCTAAATGATCTAGACTAGCACTACGATATAGTTCTCTGTTTGATAAGCTCTCAATATTTCAGTCCTGTCCTTTGCTATTATTTTTTGCCGTGTTTAGGCCCCGCCCTGCACACAGTCTGACCTTGACCATCGCGTTTGATGCGTTTAGTGCAAGTTGGATTGATAGATTCTGGTTTAATGTTATTATTGAATATATATAACACTAACCAAAATACCGATAAACAACGTTAATGAGAGATGACAACCACTTTTTTATAGGTGTGTTGTGTGAACTGAACCCCCACAAAGTTAAGTCTGTCACAGAAAAGTGTTGCGAAAACTTACAGGGAGGAACAAACGAGCTGTGTGTCATCTCAAACTTTAAATCCACTGGCTCCACTATCCACCGGATTCTAGATGATGTGCTGTAGACTTCATTGCAATCCTACAAACAGTCTTACGTGACAGATGATCTCATGCCTCGATTGAACTTTTATAAATAAATAACCAGATTTCAATGATCACACTTTTAGTATCGGACGTCGCCATCTTTGATCACTGTCGGCTATCGCGATAATGAAAAACACTTTTTTTCGACCTGCTTTCAACGAGATAGGGTTGATAATGAATAAAAACTTTGTCATAATAATACATTTTTCAATTGGATGCCAATAATCCCTACCATATGGGCACTTTATACGTTGATTCTTTTTTTATTGTAATACTATTTATTTGACAAATGAACAGTTAAGACTGACCTTAGCGTGTACGTTCTGTGTTTTACTATGTGACAAATACATTACTTTGAACAAGAAAGTCTTTTAAATCTGCTTTTCTCTCATGTTAGAAAATAATTTGTCTGAACCACTAATATCTCTTTGAAAGGCATGGCAGTCTTAATGAATTGTAAGAATTTTTTTCACCCAAAAATGAAGTCACCCAGTTGTTCCAAATCTGTATAAATTTCTTTATTCTGATGATCACAGAGAAAGATATTTGGAAGAATGCTTGTAACCAGACAGATTTTGCCCCCCATTGACTCCCATAGTAGGAAAAATGACTTTATCTTTTTTTTTGGTTCTGTTGAACACAAAAGAAGACATTTTGAAGAATGTAGGACAGCAAACAATTTTTTCCTACTATTGTAGTCAATGGGGGGCAAAATAGTCAAAAGTCTGGTTATAAGAATTCTTCCAAATATCTTTCTCTGTGTTCATCAGAACGAAGACATTTATACAGATTTGGAACAACTCGAAGGTGAGTAAAAGATGACAGAATTTTCCTTTTTGGGTGAAGTATACCTTTAATATTATAGAGAGCGTCATTATTTGTCAAACACAATATTGTGCCATGAATGCTTCAATAAGTTTCTGACAATAAATTTGCAATGTCCACATTCTACAACATTCAGTCTTTTCCGGACAGATCTTAAAGGAACATAAAACATATTGTGGAACATCTTTGCCCATGACATTGTGAGACAAACTGAGCTCGACCCAGTTTCAGTGTTCTGAATTAAGATCTGTTGCATTGGCCATTAAGATGTTGCTCAACGTATGGATGAGTGAAAATAATCTGCTATTAATGTTTCAGCAGCCCTGCTGCCTCAGAAAGAGTGCCAGACCTTCACAGACACACTCACTCTGGGCATGTCTACGGGCCATGACAGATGTCGCGACAGTTTGACAGAAAGTAGGTTCATTTTGCACACGCTTTGATTTGAATTTAACATTATCACACATTAAAATTCTCACTGAACACAAAATGAACACAGAATCTCACACACACACATATTCTCACACGTGTCCACAAAGACATCTCTCATTGCTAATATATATTTTTAAAACATACTACAAATTATGACATTTTACAAAAAGAAAACATTGTTTTACAAATTATATTATAGGTATGCACATCACTACTTTTAACTCATGTTACGTACAATTTTACTCATAATACTTTTATTATATGAATATTCCTGTATTGTACTCATATTCTCACTACAATTCATATATCAAAACGTGATATAGGACACATTTTTACCATATTTTAAGTCTGGAGTGTAATCCGTCCAATTGATTAAAACGTAAAAATAATTACCCAAAGTAAACGCTTCCTGTTATTTACCTTGAAAGTCTATAGGTCAACGCATGCATGTTGTAGTTAAACAAACTGGCCACAAGATGGCGCGCGAGTAACAAGATAAAGATTAGTTGAGTTCAAGTTGAAGACTCATCGATGAGGGCAAAACGTCTTTACCTGTATTAAACCAAATGTTTGAAACTAGATTCTTTCAGACATTGTACGATGAGCAGAAATAATAACTTTCACAAACACTTTTTATCAGACCTTAGAAGTTTTCTGTGAGTTTACACATTAAAAATGTTTACGCTCTAAAAATGGCTTTCAACCCGGTTGGGTCCAGTGCAGACAAAATGAAATCAACCCCACGGAGGCCATAGAGTAACGATATCTCAATTGTTATAACTATCTAAATGTATTTATATTTATGCATTACGCTTTTATCTAGTTTTCAGTGTAGCCTTCATGGTTACGTGTTCTCCATCGAATCACAACATTTGCGCTGCTAACGCAATTCTGCCAATTGTGCTACAAAACATATACATAAACAAAATTGTAAAAAAGGAAAATTTAGGCCTAGTGTAGCCCTTATGGTTATGGTAGTATCTCAAAGGCACGATTCACGGCTTCTTTAAATTAATTTAGGAAAAATAGGCTACACAGCTTTGACTATACCTTGCATGTAAACATCTTTACAAACAATGAATCATTTTAGGTACTTTTAAATAAGGCCATCTTGTTAACTGTAATCATTTTAAAGGTATGAGGGTTGGTTAATTTCCTGGTTTAAGAAGTATGCTTATGTTTAAACAATTTTATTACACAAAACAAATGCAAAAGCACAAACGCAATACTACATTTAAGACATATGAACACCATAATACATACAAAAAAAACCATATTTTATTTAAATAGCCTACCAGGTCTGAATAGTGTGTTTGTGAGCTTGTGTGCAGAACTATTGATGAAGACGTTTAATTTGCATTTTTCTGCCTTGAATGTTATTGCGCACCACTTAAATAGGTCGAGTCAATGTTCATCCATTTATATTAACACGGAACTTCACGTGTTGAACTTCACACACTTTTGAAAACTGTTCAGACTGATAAAGAGCACACCCGTGATCAATAAATGCACTAATTAGGCCCATGCGTAAAACTTGTTTGGGTTTTCTTGTTTAGATATTTCGGCTTCGTTCGTTAAGTTTGAATATTGAAATGTCCGCCGTACTGAGATCAGACAGCCGCTTCTGATCAAATGTAAATGGCTTATGAATCTGAATCGCTTTTATCTCGTGGAAAGCTTCGCATCGATCCGTCAGTCGGTTATTGACTTGGCAAAGCTTTGCTGCTGCAACATCATGTTGCTCTTTCTCTGCTGTTAATGATCTGTGGGCTTTGGATTCTTATTTATTCAACGTGAAGAATAAACAAGAACCCTCAATTATTTCAATCATATTTAACATTCGTCCCATACCCGCCTAAAGAATTAGATTTAGGCCAAAGAATCAAATTGAGTTTTTATGTGACTATATTTTTATATGGGATGAAATACAAAGGAAACCTAGTATACACCCTCATTTGAATTATTTTCTCAGAATTTGATGGAAAGTTATAGGTTAAACTTTCAAAGACACAAAACTAATCTGCATTAAGGTAGATCTCTTGAAAGAGGACTTGGAAATCATTTTAAATAATGAGTGAGTGAACGAGTTAATAGGACTATGAGATAATAGATAGTAATATAGGTGAGCGAGGGGTGCCAGATGTGTAAAATGACCACAACCCTAAGCCAGACTCATTGAAAGTTTTAAGATCATTTTGTAAAAAATGCTTATTTAGGAGGGTAAAGAATGAGCATTTCTGTAGCATGTTATGAAGTTTAGATTATGATGTAATTGTTTTAAAATTTGGTTAAATCAATCATTGTACCATTGCAAATGAACACACAATGTGACTCCCACTCAACACACAAACAAAAACAAACTCAAGCAGATCAGATGAATTAATATAAGACTTTGAGCAATATGCTTTATTGAACACCGGTAGTTTGCATGTAGGGTTATTTCATATATGTAGTTCAAAGCCTACAAGAAAAGATTGAATTTATATATTTATATATAACTTCTTTACAAATGCAGTCACGAATTCGTGTTCTGGAACAACAGTGGCCGCTGAAATGTCCGTTTCAGATGGTGTACAAAGTTTAACATGCACAATATACAGTAAGTAACGGCAACGTGGAAAGTTGCCTGTAATAATTTACAGTTCCAAACAGACCTCAAATGAGGTCTTAGCTGAAATGCAATGTGAACCTTTTAATAAAAGATATTACATCTTTAAAATTATTCTTTCAACTAATTACATACAGACAAACCATAAGCAAAATAACCTTTTTAATAACTTATAAAAAAAGAAGGAAAAAAGGGTTATATATCGGGCAGTGAGATTAATGAGATTGATTTCTACCAGGGGCGTAGCTACATGGTGGCCATGGGTGGCCACGGCTACCCCTGAATGAAGGATGGCTACCTATCTGGCCACCGCTGTTGTGCGAAGCAGTTTTAAGATGTGTGTCGGAGTTTACGGAGTGCTGTGCAGATCATTTAGCGTATGCACTGAACATTACTCTCGCTTTAATATGATGTCATACGCTGACGCACTGACGCAAACAGTCTGAGCGCTATAGCTGAACAGCTGCTAACCGCTTCGTGACAGTGTACTGTCTGTGTACCATGAAAGTTCATCGCGAGCAGAAGGATCAGGTGAGTAAAATCAGTCTGGTTTAACTGGATTCCATTCATTAATTACATTTTCGCGAAAGTTTAAGTTGGGGTACTGCAATGTTTATTTTCTATACAAAATGCTAACTTACTGTAAATGATAGCTAGCAAATTATTTTAAAATAATGTTGGCACATGAAAGCATTGCGAATAAATTGTTTACTTTACGTTCTTTGTGTATGTTTTGACCAGCAAACTATGTGTAATGAAGAATTGGTGTAAATTACAGTAGAAGTTTAAGAATTTCAGTCTGTAAGGATTTTTTGGTCACCCTAATAAAATTACCTGGCCACCTCTAAAAAAAAGTTCTGGCTACGCCCCTGATTTCTACACAAAGGCAGACTGTCTTACGGGAAAGTTGAGGTCAGTTATATAAATAAAGAAATATGAAATAAAAACCCTTTGACTCTGCCCGTTAAAGCCACACCCTGAACAAGTCCCGCCCATCAGAGCTCCGATCAGGAAGTGAGAACTCCAGAGTCATTCGGTTTTCTCTATTTTACCGTCTTTAGTCGGCGCTTCTGAGGTTTTGCGAAGCATTTTGTCGGAATTGGAGTTGATCTGGTTGGCGTCAGGTGTTCCTGTGCTCTTATTGGCCGAGTGTTTCTCCAGGTAATTGAGCATTTCACTGAGAATCGTTTGAAAGGTGCTGAGAGCGGCGCAAATCGCTGGCGTACCGAACCCATGCGTGATCAAACTGAAATAAATAACAGACAAAAATGAACAGAATTCATTATCGTTTTTTCTAATAACCACACGTTTTAGCCGTCTACAGATACAGATACAGACTCTATTTAGGTCAGGCTGGTGTGTATCTACCTGAAGTGTGTTAGATGTCTCTGAATGTCCATGTCCAGAATTGGTGTTGGTCTAGAGGAACCGAGTGGAGATCGATCTTGACTTAATAAATCCTGAAATTCCTTACAGATCTGTCTGTGGAGACACACAACCATACACAACTCAGTTACAAGGACAAATCTGAAGCGCTGCGGCCGGGTTTCGTCTCGGCCGCAGCAGCATTCCTCATTATTAATGCATAAAGGAAACATGAATGAAATCTCAGTGTTCATGCGTCACACATGTAATTCTTAGTCGTTTACAAGGTTTCAACGTCTGGGATGCGTTTTTGCACGATGCGTCTGTTTTAAAGTTTATTTGTACACAGACTCTTAACGAAATTCCTATTTTGGATTTTTGTCATGTGTAATTCTAGGCTTGATATTGATGGACTCATGTGTTCAAGTGTAGTTTTTAGTTCTTACTTGGTGGCCAGCACCATCTTCTTGCGTGCGTTCTGCTCCTTTGGCTCCGTGTGCTGCCGGGCGAGATGTTCTCCCACGGCTTTAGTTGGGAACTCAGTCTCGCAGGTGTAACCAAAGTCCCGAGCCAAGTGCAGCGCTTCCCCTACACAGCCACACAGGAGAAAAGAAACGAGTCAATGAATTAGGCAAAAGAACCAGTTAATTCTCTAAATACAGCCGAGTAAAAATATACAGAAGTTGCATCAGTCTGACACTTACTCAGTTCTTATTCAGAAATAACATGCATAATTCTCAAGCTCTTCCATCAGGACTAACGGTCTCTTTAAAGTAGAGACATTTATCTCTCTTCCCTTTAAAATATTGATATAACTACGCTTCATCGGATGCATGAACATTTAGCTTTTCTGCCATACTTTCTTACACATAAAAGCCAAAGACCTGTTGAATTACGAAAATGCATTCAACAGGTCCTACGTGAATTTGTGATACTAAGAGACTACATGAAATATTGCACTTTTTGATTTAATAATAATACAGCATTTTGTACGTTTAATTATACGTCGTAAAGTAAACCTGCATACACAAAGTCGTCCTCCGTGCGCACTACGCGGTTTGACTAATGTAAGATCAAGAATGATTCAGTCTTGTATCAGATGAATCGGTGTGATAAAATGCTGTATTAACCCTTCCGTCTCAACATTCCCTCTAAAAACATTGATACCTTTGATATACAAGAGTCTTTCCAAACGAAAAAAACGAATTCGACAATGAAGCTCAAACGCTTGCGTACCTTCCACTAAAGAGGTCAACAGTGTGACGTTCGCCGCTTTCCTGCGGCCTGCTGGGAGATTGAGCCCCAGTCTGTCCAGTTTCTCCCTGAGGCATCGACCACCGTTCTTCGACTTGGCCCTGAACCACACAGATGCAGAAAGACTATTAACAACACGCGTCATGAGTCACATCTCACATGAAGACCTTCCCTGCCTCGCACGTCCTTCACGCCTATAAAAACAAAGCCTATTGGGAAAGTGAACGTTTCTTGCATTTTACATTTATTATTAAACCTCAATATTCAAATAATCTACCAACATTTCATAATGATCACCATCATGAGAACTCCAGATGAGCAACATTATTTATTTTTAAAGATGATATTTATCAAAAAAAACATTAACAGCCCTTAAAATTTCCTTTTGTTATGAAACAATTGGTTGTTTTTCTGAAATATTTTCATCACTGAATGTGCACACCGTGAACTCATACATAGTTTTTGTCTCGCATACAGCACATGGTTTTCCAAAACCAAGTGTGTGTGTAAAGGGTAATCAAATATTTATCCATCAGCATCCCATTTTCTCTTTATATGGACTGAACATTCTAGAATCAAACCTCTATGTGCTGCATTACTTTCTGATTCTCTGCCATCATTACAACCAACTTGTGAGCACATTAAGCTGGTCTTCAGTAAATAAAAAGGCTCATAATTTGGTCAAATAGTGTTTCCTTTAAGTTTAGTGTCTTGCACATGTTTGTGTGATTATTTGGTTTAGGTGTTGGGGTAGGTTTAGGGGATAGAATATATCATAATCCTGATATAAAATCAATGGAAGTCTATGGAATATCCCCATAGTGTGTGTGCGCGTGTGTGAGTCTTCTCGTCGCTGGCCTCATTTCTGCTCTCCAGTCTGTGTCCCTCATCAATAATGAAACTTGAGCTCCACTGCTCTCATTCCTTTCTCTCTCTCTCTCACACACACATCCAGCCACATTCTCTTCTTCATCTCTGGATTAAGTGTCCAGGACTCCATGTTCCATCTCTTATTCCTCTTTCTGTGGTCTTGCATCTGGTTTCACCAATGAACTACACTGAAAGGCTACTGATTCTTTTACAAGAATTGGTTTTATTTACATTACTCATCGTTTTAATTTTCTATGTCTTTTTATTTCAAAAAGACATTTGTGTTTTTATCATTTTAAAACATGAAGCTGCTATGACCGCGTGAAAATGCAGATGCAGAAAAATAACTACCGGCCTGACTGCAGCTTAATGTGGGCCACTAGACATCATGTTTCATAGTGTTAAACGCAATGTGTTGAGCATTTCTATAGAGTTATGCATGTATTAGCATTAGTGCAAATGTTCCAAAAGTTCAATCTTTGTCTATGTGCGCTCCGGTACATTCAGATGAGTTTCAGGTGGGTTCAAAGCATCTCTCACCTTCTTAAAATCCCGCCCAACAGTGAGGCATTGAGACACTCGGGAGGAGAGAGGCGGCGTTTGACTTCAGCGATGGTCACTTTGTACTTTGAGGTAGAACTGAGTAGAGAAAGTCTTCCCGGTACAGAGCAGAACAAGTCTGTAGGATTGACTACACACGTGCCACCTGTAGACGACAACAAACAACACGTCAAACGTTTTGGATGTGACCGAAGGCTGTTTGCCTTTTCAGTGCGGATGCAAGTGAGAAAGCCTGGGTTGCACGCTCCACAAATTGAATAACATTTATATAAAACACAGAAATTATATTTTGTTTCACAGTTGTTCCATATTTGCAGATGTCCAGTAATATCACCCTGAGTTCATTTGTTATTATGGATCAAAGGTTGGATCCGTCAAGGTTTTAAAGATCTATAAAGTATGTTATGTGTTGGAATGTATGGGTTGGCTCTGTGTGTGACTGTGTGTGTGTGTGTGTGTGTGTGTTCCTGTTGGAGTTGTCTGGCTAGTGGGCCTCTAACCTGCTCCTCATCAGTCACCCTAAAGCGCTCTGACAAACCCAAGATCTCTGCTAGCACGCAAGTTCACTTCACATTAATTCCACCCAAAATGTTTTGATTCAAAGTAGTTTGTATTTTATGTTGCCAAGGGCAATTGAAAAAGAGCTATTGCCGGTAGTCTGGTCGCGCGCGCCGGGCCCAGAGGCGATAGCGGGTATTTAAGCGCGAGGGAGAGTAGCCCGAGGCGGCGCGCGAGCGATCACAAAGCGAATCAAGCGCTTTTTGCGAGTTTGCCACGAAAATTAAAGGAAAAAAGACATAGGCCAAATGTCATTTTCTGTTTCTATTTCAACTGCAGTGGTGGTGTGTGTTTACGGAGCGCGTCTCGCGCGCATCACCCCCGACGAAAAAACACCATGCGTGAGAGTGCGCGCACACAGACAGAAAGAGAGAGAGATGCACTTTGAGATATTATAGTGAGTCTGCAAACTGTGTGTGTGTCGGTGTGTGCTTGATCAAATTCCTGATAGCTAAGAGAGGGATAATCATGATTAAAACGCAGACGACTTTTCTAAGTAGGATTCCCGTTTCTTGAGTGATTTCTTTTGAAAAAGGTTATCTGAATATTCAACGAAGCCAAAGCTGCAGTCAGTGTGAACAACATTAATATGATCTCCACTGAATTCGGAGCCGCGCGGCATTAACATATCAAAGCGTGCGCCCGAGGCGCGAGAAGCTATCGATACCGGAGCGCGAGGTAACGCAATGATTATTGGTTGTGATGGTTCGAGCGGCGGAGCTCGCGGCTAAATCCTGCACACCATTAACTGGAAGTGATGGCTAGCCCAACACCTAGACAGAGTTTATTAAAAATTAAGCGCCCGAGATGCCGTGCGCTTTATGGCGAACTTCACATGCGCGTCGATCCGCGTCTGCTTTGAAGAGACAAAGATGCGACTGATATTAAGAAAAGATTAAGAAATGTTCGCCAGTTCGATTTATCCTCATAAATCGAGTGATTTTACAAAATACAGCGAGAGACTGAATTCATAAGTTGCTCTGAGAGGTCTCTCAATGGAGAATGGCCTTCAGAAATGTGGGTGTTGTAAACTAAAGAAAAATGTGGAGTTGTTTAATTATGCTTTTAGTTTATTCATTTTTCTTTCTCCGAATGGCTAATGGCAGTTCACCTTGGGCCTAATGATAAACAAGACTTTAGATGATTTTAATCCATTTTAATGTTCTCTCAAAAGCAACACCAGTAAAATCGCCCGTGTTAAAAAAGGTCAAATTAACACTCACGGTGTATATATAATCCACACTCTCAAAGTGTGGATTATATAAACACTGTGAGAGTTAATTTGACCCTTTTTAACACTGGCGATTTTGCTGTGATATGACTTACTAAATGTAAAGTTGTTAGCGTTTTTAAAATATAATTATAGTACAGATCAAGCGCTGGTGTACCTTTTATTTGTGTTTAAATAATATAAAATATTTAAAAATGGAAATTTTTCCAAGCTACTACTATTTCAGTTTCTTCTTTCTAATAAAATAAATAAAACTAAATACATTTTTAGGCCTGTTGATTTACACACGCAGTTGTTTTTCATATAAGCCTAACTGAACTTAATGAGAATAACAATACAATTTCACTAATTTTACACAATTTTTACTATTTTAACAAGAAGAAAATAATCATTAGAAATTAGAAAAAATATTTTGAATCCGCAATAAAAATACCATTTATCTTGTCTTTCGAAATTCAGTAATAATATATGCAATATGTCCTTCTAAAACATACAGTTTTAATACTTTCATAAATTACTATAAAAATAAAATAACTGTATTTATTGCAATCACTTGTAAAATAATCTAGATAGTTTTGACAGACATGGAGTCACTAAAAAGAGAAAAATGAAATAGAAATAAAATCTCTTACTAAATGCATTAACCGTGTGTATCTCTTTTTGTATGTGATTGTGTATATGTATGTGTGTGTGTGTGTGTGTGTGCGTGTGTCTTACCTCTCCGTATCACACCGCCTTGGCCATTTAACACAAGCCCGCACTGCGCGTCTACAGATCCCTACAGACACATACACATGAACTTTATCATCAATAATCAACCAATGTAATACATATTGATCCGATTTTTCCTTGACTAGGCATATGTGACTCCTTAAACATAGACCATGTGCCTTGATGTAAACGAATAAAGTCCTGAGTTAACGGGACCTGTTACATTATGATGTCAAACCAACAGATTATTATTTTACTCTCGTTTATCAGTGATGTCATCAGCCGAAGGAACACCGAATTGTATCAAAAGAAAAGAGTTAATCCTTCTCACAAGCCACGACCAGTCTGGAGGCCAGAATCACTCACAAAAAGCACACACACACATTCACATACACACACACAAAGACCGTGATGCACACACGCTCACATCCATGGACACCATACTGGCGCGCTCTTGTAACCTTTTAACACACTCCAGCTCTATTTTTCTTTTTCCCCGCAGTTAAAGTGATTATAAAATCAATATACAAACCCGTCGGATCAGGCATAAATTACGCGTGCGTGTGTTAAAGGTGCGGCAGCTTCCATTGTTACGCGTGCCAAATCTGTTTAGCGGCTGAAAGATGCGCCTGTGCGCACGAGACTGCCCGCATCTGTTCCACGGCCCTCACCGAGCCCACGGTTTCATTCAGCACCAAAGAAAGGTCCAAAACCTTTTCACGGCACGTATGCGTTTCTTTCTGTGTTTTTGTGTCTGTTCTCCTGTGAGCCTTTTTGTGTGTGCGTGTGCAGACTGTTCCTCAGCACGCGACAGCAATACCAACACGTCTACGATTTTAAGTATAAACTAAATCTTTACAAATACACTTCTAGTGACTGTCTATGAAAACTTACTATTTTCAAATATATGTATACACATATTTTGCAATATTGCATAAGTGATAAAACATCAGTGTTACAATTTGTATAGAATTTGTGTAAGTGTTTTCAGAAAAAAAACTATTGCATTTAGTACACAAAAATGAACTGAAACGAAAGGCTGTTATTAATATTGCATGCACGTCGATGTCTCGATCTAATAAATGGAATAGGCCCAGCCAATGTTAACATGAACAAGCCAAAATTAATTATGCAACAAATGTTATTTTTTGGTTGATATTAGTTTTGTTAACTAAATTATATTTTTATTCATATGTAGGCCTAATACTTTTTATAGGCCATTTAAATATATTTTAATTGTGTAAATGGATTTAAGATGGTTTTGTTTATTAAAATATTCATTTAATTTTAAATAGTTATTTTTACATTTATTTTTGTGCAATAAACTAAATTTCCAAAATGTCACCAAAAAACTACATTTGTTTTCAAATATATTTTATTTTATACCTTAATCTTTTGTTGTGCACTGGAGTGGCCCCGCGCCGCGTTTTATGAAAGGAATGTATAAATATCATTATTTTCATCTTAACATATTTTGACTCACCAGTTAAACTTGAGCTGTATCAGATGTCTGTGCATAAATAACCAGTTGATTGACATTAAGTCTTAAATTGGATAAACTACGGTGCTCTACTGCGGAGGATTTGCCTTTTGTTCGCACTTTTCAAGCCGTTAATCCGCCTTTTAACGGAGGAAAAAGAAACAGCGGCTTTACAGCCGTGAGGCCCGACATACGCGCACGCGAATACAAACTTCTCAATATTCACTATATTAAAAATGTAAAATCTGCCAGTGAAATGAACTTGGATGTGCTGCCTGCAAACGTTTTCTAATATAGTATGTTATTAAAAAAAATAGAAATTGGAATAAATTATTGTTTTTGCGTTATGTGCAGGCCAGCGTGTTTTTAGCCTCTAGTTTTTCGTTTCAATCTCTTAATTTGTTTAAGCCCTCAGGCCATGATTTTTCCCGTTCACACAGTGAAAGTGGCTATCCTACATCACCGAAGGTGTCGAGCTGCACGTCAAGTGTGCGTGTTTGTGCTTGTACGGTGGAGATGTGTACCTGTAGGTCATCGGCCCCCGGTGGCGGCAGCCCCAGACCCGCCCCGGGCAGCAGTCTTTGCTCAGGGTGCATGCCGTACTGAGAGCCGTGGCTCATGATTGACAGGTCATGCCTGCGGTACGCGTCCAGGCAGCCCAGTTCCCGTCGCTGCTCGTCCAGACAGGAGGACTTGAGCGCCCGCGCGTTGTGAAGGTTGATGAAGTCCGCCGGTTCGCCGTGATGGAGCTGCTGGTAATACTGCTGCGAGTGATGGAGAGAGTTTAACGAGTACGCGTCCGGGTTCACGGCCGGGTGGCTGTGCTGGAACTCGTAGTGGAAAGACTGGTGGTGCAAGGGCGTGTACTGGTGGTTCGTGGGAAAATACGTTGAGGCAAAATCGGTTCCGGTAGCTGGGTACGTGAGCGGAGACGACGACGAGTAAGCGACAGATGAGTTGGCCACAGATTCCAAGCATCCGAGTTGCATCAAACGGTAGCTGTTTGATCCGTCGTGACGTATCTGTGCGGGGAAAAAAGAGGAAAATATGAGGGATGTCATTTACACGCGCTCGCAGCGATCCGCGCGCACTTCTCACGCGGCGGAAACTCGAGCCTTCCCCAAACACACAAACACACACAGCAGCTCAAAGTGTCTTTTAGAAAAGTACCTGACGGCGATGTCATCTCTCCGTGCCTGGGAGGGAGTGCGTGAAACACACTGCAAACTGCTACACGAGCTCACCGCGTTTTTTCCTCCCTCACTTGTCTATCATTTGCCATTGAGTGTGTTATTTAACTATATTCTTAATGCATCTGTGCAAAACCTAATAAAAGCTTTTTGTCCCAACACTGAACGCCCGTTTGGCTGCAGGTAAGCACGAGACACGAGGTTGAGGCTAACTGTAATTATATTGTATGGACAAAAAATAAAGAAATCACTCGATGTGCCACAACAAGCCCAAACAGTAAAAGATATTTTCAACAAAACTGAACGGACTGAACAACCAACGCGTTATATTTATCTCAGCCGCTGCAGTAACAAGTGACAATAATTCTGCTATTCCAAACGATCGTAATTCTCCCCAATGTGCTGCCACGCTAAACTCAATTTAAAAATGTGTTTTATGTCGGGTAATAAATTAATTTAAAATACCTCCGCATCGTGCACCAGTCCCGGAAATGTGGCTGACATTCTCGCGATCCAATAACCCGGTTTCCTCGCGCTGCCTGACGAATGAAAGAAAAATCCCCAAAATAGCGCGTGAAAATGAAATGTGTCGCCTTGCGCAGTCGGTAAAAGCGGCTGAAATGCCTCCCCTCTGCACAAAGCGCTCCCTGGCTCGGATTTTGTACTTGCTGGGTATTTCTCCGGCTGATGTCGTAGGTCCCTTGGTAATATAGAAGTTTTGAAAATTAAGCATCAGCATTGAGGAAAGGGAGGACAATAGAGAGAGCAGCCTCATCCCTGGAGACACGGAATAAATATTGTATCTTCGCCTAATAAGGAACCAAGTGCGCTTTCAACATTTTTGATGATTTTTGTGGACATTTCTTTAAGGTCGTTTGTGTTTCTTAGCACGGCCAGTTTTATTTGTCTCCGTTTTCCTCGCGGCTTTACCATTTACCTGCTTTTTGGATATTTTTCCAACGACACGTAAGTTTAACTCGATTTATTGTGTCGTCGTAATGTATACTGCACGATTAAACATTCTGTTGCATTATTCGATTTGCTTTTAATATGATCCGTTTTATTTTATTGAATTAGAAACTGTATGAAACAAAATAATAATAATAATAACGATTATAAATACTGTTTAAATACCACCTCTAAATGAACATTTCATGCAACTTTTCATTAGTTAAAACAACAAGATGCAAATCTTTTCATTGAATCGAATGTTTTGATACAGAATGCTGCTTAAACAAAACTATGGAAAAAATAAAGTACAAATTATTTAAATACGTTTGAATGCTTTTGAATATAAAAATGACTATTCGTTTGTTGTGTAATTTTAAAATAAGTTTTTTATTTTTAGTCTTAATATTTTGAATATAGTTTGGTAAATCTTTCGACCATATCCTGGCTGTGTGGTCGTTTCTGAATCAGTTAAATCTATTACCAGGCAATCCACCTCGTTGACTATATATATTAATAGTTTTTGTTTTAAACAGTAATCGCACCAGTTATGTATCTGCACATTGACAGTATTGCTGTTTTTTTTTGCGTGTTAAGAATGAGTGAAGCACGCGTGGGGGGGTCATTGATCAAAACAGCCTGTCGGTCAAATTTACGCTTCATAAGCCTCACAGGTGCATGGAATACGGACACCTATCTCACTCACAGCCTGCAGTTACCAAATACGAAAGGATTTCCATCTGAACTGACCTTTTATTTTTCGAGCCAAATAAATCAGATAATGAAGTTGAACAAGCAGTTAAAGAGGACGATTTTGTGCAGTTGTGCATGTGTGTGTGTGTTAAAACACTCCCCGCCATTCACCTTGTTCAGTGTTTCTGAATGTCTCCTCCCTCCCCAGCAGCAAAATGCTCGAGTCTGGTTTTGAGTATGTGAGAGGTTTGGCAGTTTTTAAGTGTTTTAAAGCGTATGCTACCCTTATTTAACCCAAATTACTGCCATCACCGCGGGCTCGCGCCCTCGTGCCTGAGAAAGGCGGACGGAGACGCCTCGAGCACCCGGTGTGTCTCGAGAAGGGAGGATCCACTCGCAAACATACACATATACTGACGTATTCCGCTTCATAAATGTTTCACACGGAAAACAACGTGAGATAAGGGAAGCCTCCTTTAAGTTTCGTTTGATGGGCGACCTGAAACGGCTAATATGATTTATAGACATATTGAGCAGGCAGGCCTATATTTCCTAAGGCAAAACAAATAAAATACTGTCACATAATATTCATTTAAATATAATTCCCAACAACGACTCATAAATTGAATGCTGAGTGATGAGACGGGATTACAATCAGTTGAAAGTAGACATTTAATGCTCTCCATGTGAAAATAATATGGGAGGCTCTTGTGAAATAACACGGTTTTATAATATAAGGCCTCCAAGGGAGCGCGAGAGTACCCGTCCTCTCACGTGAGGGATTAGAAATTTGCGTTTGTGTAGTCTGCGAGAGCTCGCGGGATTGAGCGAGGCACCAGTTGCACTGTAGACGGGTCTTAATGGGGTTTAACGCGCACAGCAGCGGACGCACATATGCACGCTGTACTGGTCACGGATCGAGTCCATCTGTTCGGTCTGGATATTCCTCGAGATGGTTCCGCAGAATAAATCTGACAGCAATCTATAGAAAATGAAAAATAAAAATAACAGATGCAATATGAAACTTTAGAGGAGGTGTCTGTCCTGGTACAGTTTGGCCCAGAGCTGGCTGTAATTGATTTAACGTTGGATTAAAAGCGTCGCAAACTGAATGGCAGCTGTCACCAACTCAGAACTGTAGCGACCATAATAACCGCAGGGATTAAGATTAAGGCCAATTTATGGCGACTCTGAAAAAACGGACAAGATCTCACGAAAAGTTCCAAGATCATCTTTAGCCAATACATCAAAGTTGAAAGATTAAGACAATTTTCCATTACGATTTTAAAGCACTCTGTGTGACATGCGCATTAACTTGTCCAACTTTAAAGTCAATTTGTGAATATAGAAACTAATGTGTGAAGATTTAATTATATTTGTTTACCAACCTTAAATACAAAACAGTCATTGGTCGTATAAAATGACAATGTCAGACATCCAAAATTTTATATCAGAGCAAGTTAATGCCACCGGTGATGATGTAACACCATCATAAATCACTGAAGGTATTACAGAAACGATGATGATGCAAATCAACAGTTTCATGAACAGTTAACGCTTTGTGCACTTTACAGAAGTCATTATGCTATTGTTGAGTTTGTCTTTTGATGAGCCACCCAATGAAAATAGTTAATGAAGTGGTTGTGGCGCTCAATATGGCCTCGGCGTCAGTTTAGTAACGGCTCTCCAGTCTGCAAAACACGGAATAAGGTGTTTACCAGATCATTATAATGACAAAGTATGCGCAGTCCTCATCGATGTGACCTACATTTAGCGCGCACACAGAGTTTTATATGCTAATAGATGTGGAGGGGGAGGGGCGCAGCGTCAGTTTCAGCGCGTGGTGTATTTAATGATGTGCGCTAAATTAATTATTAAAAATATATAAATTAATTTTATTTGGCGTTAAAAGGTTCGGCAGAACTGATCACTGTATGTGATTAATTTGACACAGTTTTGACAAATATATACCAATAATGTACACTTTACAGGACAGTTTTATACAATGGAATCATATTGCAATAAATACCTAATAAATATGTATGCATATATCTATCAAATGCCAATGTCTAAAAATGCCAAATGTCAAAGTAAAAGACTAATTACTCAATAAATGAGCACCACTGACCGGCCGTGTGTTATATTTCCTTGAGTGAACAGAACTGAATCTTAAAAATTAATTTCAACCCAGACACGTGCCAGATGCACAAAAAAATGAACGTTAACGAAATGAGCAATCTGCCAAAATAACGGCAGGGTTTAAACGCGCACACGCACACTACGCAAACACACAAAAATTCTCCAAGTTGTTCTCTCGTCCCAGCTAAAATTATATGAGTTGTACAAATATGTTAAATGTTAATCATAGGTCAAAGTGTGCCTATTCTGTTTATATTACGGAAAAAAATATTTTTGAACAAATTAAACATTTCTAAAAAAAAACGAGCATATGCTATATGGCAGAGTGTTTAACTTCTGTCGTCATTTGTTTCCGTCTCATTTGTTCATTATTTCCGAGTCAAAGGCCCGTTACACACTGAGCGTTACGGTCAGGTGAACTCACAAACTTCTAGACGCACTTCTCAGTCCAGTTTGAAAGAAACGTAACGCATTCGCATCATTCCACCAGCGCTTCTGTCTACATTAAACAAAATTGATCTCAAATCCAACTAATGTATCAAACCGGCATCACTACAACATGTCAGAATTTACCCAGTCTGAATGGGACATCTTGAGGAGTGGACCATCAAAAGTCAGATTAAAGCCAATTTTACACAAGGTTATGGATCAATACTTCATTATATTTACCAGTGAGGAAAACCTGTCTTAAATGTAATTAACTTTTCACATCTAATAAGCATGCCAGAGAAAGACTTGACTTGCAATTTCCTTCTAAACCATAAAAAATCCAGATCTGAATGAATACAGTTTTACCCATGTCTAGATTAGCTGTCATTAGATCACACATAGATCACACATTAGTTAAACAGCTAGTTTATGGTTTACAACAACATTAAAACAAGTTAAAGATGAGGTTTAGGAGGACTTTTACAGCTACACTAAAAACAAAGAGTTCAAAAAGGCTCTTAAATTATATGGTTCCAAAACAAACCATTCACATCATTTTTAGTGTTTAGTGGAAAAAACAGATAAAAAAACAGGAAAACATGATTCTTTAAAAAAAGTTTGACTAAAAGGTTCTTTAGTAAAGCACAAATTGTAATTCTATAGCATCACTGCCTTTATTTTGTGTATAGTCATGACAGAACGGCCAAACTACCAATATTTGTAGATTCTCAGATGACCGCATCATTAAAGAGAGGAACCACTGAGGGATTTGTTAAAGTTGCCTGAAAGTTTTTACTAGTTTAAAACCCATTTAAAATGAGCGCAAACCATCTGAATCATCGTAAACCAGTTCAACAACAACAAACTCGTGAAAAATAAAGGATGCATCACAATGCCACAGATGAACCATTTTTAGCTGAATGTGAAAGTGACCTATTTGTCAAGTAGGTGACTCATACCCGAAATGTGACCTCTGCATTTAACCCTTCCAGAGAGTAGTGAACACACGCACAGCAAGTCGTGAACACACACACCCGGAGCCATGGTTCCTTAACAAAATGTTCTGTTTCACAAAACGTCTTTGTTGTGGAAAAAGGTTCTTTAGACTTGAATAAGAACCTTTAAGTGCTTCTTTGGTGAACCGAAAATGGCATCACTTACATGACATCACTGTTAAGAACCATTCCTAGCACTTTTTTAAATATGTGAATATTTGACAATCATAGACATTTTAGAACTTGATTTATGTGTTGTGTATACACAACCTTTCCCACACACACAAATACACTATAATAACATTTGGAGCAGGGGCGTCACTAGACCCCTTTTACTTTTATACTGTGCCCCAGTATAAATCTGCTGTGCCCCAGTATAAATCTGCTGTGCCCCAGTATAAATTTCAAATTTAAGTTTTAAGAATGTAGTCACTTACATTGATAATAGCGGCAAAAAACGGATCTAAAACGTAACCTAATTCACGCTTGTAAAAGTGACGGAGTCGAGCATTTTAACGGTCCGAAAACACAAACTCGTGCCGTACTTTCGCGCAGAAATCCATGTCCGCGCACGTCTGTGTGTTTCCTTGCAACAACTGCACGCGGCTGCGCAGTGCGCACGCAGGCGCGCAAGGGTGACGACACGCGACTGAGGTAGGCTATGAAAACATGAAACTAAAGTAAGTTTCTAAATAATATCGATCATATTATGACTGGTTCATTAATAGCCCCTGTAGATGGACATCAGAATTAGTTTGCGCAACGCAGGAAAATGGAAGCAGAAAGGAGATGATGAGTTGAGGGAGGTAAGACTTGATAAACGCACTACTGCAGCCAGTCAGGTCTCAGATACAGAGGAAAATGTCTCAGGGAAACCTTTGTCAAGTCTTGAAAATTGCATTGTTGCTTAGACAAACCCCTGTGCTCGGTACTTTCATTCAATTTGCTATAGCTTGAGTTTAGGACATTAGTGAACCAACTTTGTTTGGCCTTGGCTGTGGAACCAGAAAATATATATTTAAAAAAAAAGTTCTTTATATTAGTTGGAGCCATTAAAAGACTGGTTTCTTGAAATATTGTAATTGTACATTCTTGGAAAGATGTAATTATTCATTGTTATCATTGTGTAAGGAATGCAGATGTGCAAGAAAAAAATCTTTCTGTTTTTATTAGTTCCATACAGTGCATGCAAACATGTAAATGAAGTTTATGTGAAGTATGTTGAAGATACTTACATAGGCCTATTTTTTAAATAATAAATGTTTACCTTCCCCAGTATTGTTGCACTGCAGAAATAGTGGTTTAAGCAAGTGAAGTTTGAATAGTGCACTGTGTTGCATACGTTTTGCGCACAGAAAGTTTTGAAGAAAAAAGTGAGCCCTGGTAGAGCTTCAGGTCTAGCAACGCCCCTGATTTGGAGTCAGTCAGTATTCATGTGTACCCATCTTTGAACGCATATGTGTGTGTACGTACATCCAGAGTTTGTCTGCAGTGTGTGTGACTGTCAGAGACCCTCAGGCCTGTACCAGAGGGTGGGATTAGCCGTTACGTTCATTCAGCACAAAATGGATTCCGATATCAGATCGAGCAGGGCAAGAGGTGTATCTCTCTCTCTTACTGTCTCACAATCTCTGTCTCACTCACACTCTCTCTCACCCACTCTCTTATACACGCTGACTTTTACTCTTTGATCGTGTAATTCCTTTGTAATCTGTTAAACGAGCTCGTTTTGTTTATGGATATGAGCTTAACCAGGAGCCAAACACGAGGAAATCACTTAAACACTACAGCGCAAGAAAACTCAGAGACAACACCAGAACAGAGAGAGACAGACTGAAAGGGATGATGGGATATTGTCATATTTGTAAATACCAATCTCCCGAGCAGGACAACGTTAGAATGAGCAAGTTCGATGACTCTAAAACCAAAACTTAACGTTACGCCGGATATGATGTTTCTGTTGATGATGCTCACGGTGAGGTCGGCTTTATGTTTTTTATGGTTGTTTATGAACAGCAATCACTGAAAACTGTTCTGATTGTGAAATCTTTATAGAAACACGTGGCCAGCAATGGAAGGAGAGACCCGCAGACAAGACGGATAAACAGACGAGGAACGCTCCGAACGTACAAAGATGAAATCCATGAAAGAGAGAAAGGAATGGCCAGAAAATAACGAGAAGTGAAGCTATTGACTTCCCGCAGCTCAAGAAAATGAGTTTTAGCAGCGGTTCTGAGAAACGTCGTTTTAAATAAAACCTTCACGGGAAAACCTCGCTGCACATTTCAGCCTGAAGAGGACAAAAAGTTTGAGTAACATCAACTCAATAAGTCAAGTGCTAACACACAAAATGACTTTATTTTACATTAAGCCATTTAGCACATGTTTTCTTGCAAACAAAATGATCATAAAAGTGCATAATAAGAACAATTTATTCACACCCATGTGGTTCAAGACTTTTCTCTGTGGAACACAAAACAAGATAATTTGAGAAATGTCTCAGTGGTTTTGTGTTCATACAATGAAAGTCAATGGGGTTCAGTGTTGTTCCGCAGAAGAAAGAAACTCATACAGGTTTGGAACAACATGAGGTTGAGTACATTATGAAATAATCTTCATTTCTGTGTGAACTGTCTCTTTAATACGTCTTTAAACTCGAGTGCATTCGCAGACAAGCAGGTTTAGGAAACTTTAGAAAGGTTTCAATTTCACAAATCATAATAATTGACAACAGCAAGACTGTGCTTTAAAACTCCTAGAAAACAAAACTTCGTAAAAACACCTCATATACAAAAATATCACAGAGCCCCTTTCACAAAGACACACCCCCCAAGTTCGATTGACTGACTAACAGGTTGTCCAATCAGAGATCACTATGAGCAGCACTGAACAGCTGGAGCGACAGCATCGGGGAAGACGTGATCAGAAATTAATAGCGCTTTTGATCTATCAGTCATAATGAGAGCAACGGTCTTTTCAAAAACACACACAGAAGCGCACATACTCAAAAACACACTACCTGCACTCCCGAAAACACACACACTGAGAACCTGTTCAAAGGAAAGCAAAGAAATAAACAAAGAAGAGAAGGCAACCCCTCCTCTCCTTCGGGAATTTTACTATTCTGCACTTCTCGGCTTCTCTCATCCCTCTCTTCCCACAATCCTTTGTGCTCGGAATAAAGCTGCTGATTATGAAGCCCAGAGCAGTGAGACTCTGCTCACCTGTCAATCAAATGGTAACCTACACACACACACACAATGGCAGATACCCTGTTATACACCCAATCTCATATAAACATGATCAAGTTAACACATTTTCAGATAAACACTAGTAGTCAACACCTGAAAATGTAAATACCATGTGTCTGAAAAATAAAAAAAATGTTCTCAGAGTAAAGCTTTTGAGTGTTTGGTTTACACACGGGTTAAATCTCATTATTTCTGTTCTCGTTACTGTCATCATCACATGATCTCAGTGTATTATTGCAGTAAAACCTTGATTTTACCTGTTGCCTGACTATTTGTTAATATGAATAACTACAGTAACATTGTGCCGTTACAAACCTTTGCATAATTCACATACAGTATAAAGGACATGTTAGTCATCTCTGTCATCTAAAATGTATCTGTGTTTATATAATATTGAACTTTGTGTAATCTGTTATATGGTAGCTTAATATTACAACAACATATATGACCATGTCTTTGAAATATAGGCTAAAGTCCCAAAATCAATGTAAAAAAGATGTAATGTGTTTATTGCTGTAAATTACTAAATGATAGATTTTGAAATACAGTATTCAAATGGTCGTTCATATGACCAATACTGAAAATAATGATTTTACGGACATTATTTATTATTTTGCACAAAAAAATGCACGAGTTGGATTCCTAAACATTGATTTTAATCTTTCACATGGCCTTAAACTGTATCGGTCAATATTAAAGGTATCAAAGTTATATTTTCACATTTTCTTTGCATTATGTAGAATTTTAAGATTTTATGTAAAAAACTAAAAACGGTAAACCACAAAACATGACTTCAGCTGGGTTTTCAAAGACAGGGTCACATATTAGTAAGTTGTTCCATACCATATATACATGTATAGTATCTATTGCATTGTATTCCACATGACTGTGTTTGTCATGTTCATGTTGTATCAGCATTTATGTCACACGTGTTGCGGTTGTAAAACTTTAGTAAAGCGAGGCGTTTGTCCTTCATTAACACATACAGTAATCACATGAGTCACGCGTGCACACGCACACACACACGCACACACACACACACACACACACACACGCACACACACACACACACACACACACACTTCTGGAGGGGAGACTTTACAAGAGGTGTATAGTTAACTCATGCGGCATGCTGTGATGTTTCCATAGAAACGGCTCTGTCCTGCGGCCTAGGTAATCCACAGGAGCTGTGTGAGTGTGTAAGTGCACGTGTGTTGTGGTGCAGATGGGTAAATGTCGAGAGGAGAGGGACTCTGACCTGCCAAGAGAGCTCAATTAGTATTCACATAGTATCTGAAGCCCACAATGCTCACGCTCTCTCTCTCTCTCTCTCTCTCTCTCTCTCTCTCTCTCTCTCTCTCTCTCTCACACACACACACACACACGGACTACACTTTCACATGTGTAATGATGTAAAGAGTTCAAAGTGCTGGAACAGGACAGTATAATGCCACTTTTCTCATTCTAAACATTTCTGTACCACAGGGACCAACTGAACAATAAAGGCATTTCAAACTGACTCTCTTTCTATTCTTCTCTATGTCTTCTTTCAATTTATTAGATGATAACGTGATATACAGTATTTGAGACCCTGTCTGTAAAACCCAGGCTAAAGTTTGATTTCCACCATTAATTTCACTATGATTTCAATCTTTGACTGGCTCAGTTAATATTCAAGTAAATATTATATTTTTCTGGGTTTTCATAGTCAGGGTCACGTTTTTCCATTAAATCAACCTTAAAAATGGAAACAACAGAGTAACAGTTGAATGGCAATAAGGATACTGGCGGCCAAGATGATTTAAGAACAGACTGAAATACATGTAACATTCTCTTCATGATACCGTCTGCTCACATAAGCATAGAGATAGTACACTTATATAAAAATAAACAATATAGAATTTGAATGTAGAATCACTTTATGTCTCAACCCTAAGCGTCAGGCACTGCTTCACACAGTATAATTTAGGGACTTTTTCATTTAGAATTTTGCCTTTTATTAAATGGTCTTAAAGTGAGTCTTAAATGTGAGTCTAATACTTTATTTATACTTTTTAAAATATTTAAATGATGTGTGAAATGTTCCATAACTCCAACACAATCTCACAGGAATTCCTACGTATTTTAAGAGGTGCTAATTCGTATCCTATTCGCACCCTTGATTTAGGGGTGGGGTTAGAGGAGGGGCTTCAGTGTTGTTTTTTTCTAATTAGCGTACGATTCAAATAGTATTAATTTATAAGAATTAGCCACCTCGTAAAATACCTACGAATTCCCAAATGATCAGGTTGATAACTTTAGAGACTGCTCTGCATGAATACCTAGTATTCATAAAAAAAATACAGATCCTTCAACCCTCACATGTTAAAGTAGATTCACATTTATTATTTAATTATGAAATAAGAGTTTAGTGCTGTCAGCAACATTTACCACATTTAACCATCAGTTCAATTTCATTCCGGAGATTTTGCCTTAAAATTAATGCAGTATGCAAAAAAACCTCGCTCTATTCCAAGTGAGTCTGCAAATGCTTGGTTGTTTAACTCTTTACAACAACCAGCAACACAAGGGGTCAAAGTTGAAAACACCTAAACGACACCTGACCTGCATGCAAACAGCACCGTGGGTCTCAGGGGTTCAAACTTGGCTGCCGATGGGATTTCTGACACTTAAGTTTTGCACTAAAAAGCATTCAATCCAATCTCTTTGCACTTTGCATGATTTATGGTTGATCAGGAGAAGTGGTGGAAATAACAGTTAATAAACACATTCATGAGCATGTTTTCTGCTCTCGACTTTCTGCACTAATGAATCCGAGATCTCCGAAAGATCTCCGGGGTCAAGGAAAATGCAAAATTACGAGATGTCCTGTACTAGATTTTCCTTCTTGAACGAATGAACCAGAGATCTCAACAGGTCCCTGAGGTTTATGTAAAAGAGAAAATGATGTGTTTCTTCTTAGTTCAAGAGTATATATTCAGAGATTCAGAGTGTGGAATCTCAAACTAAATTGAAGCTAATCAGCAAAATAGAAAGAAAAGTGATCTCATTATGATGCAAGAGGAAGTTCATTCCGTCCCTGTTGAGCTAATGCTAAGCCCATGCTAAACGCTAGCCCTTTACTGCCCTGCCCCGCCACACCCAGATGCCCTTCTGCCCGCTTGCGCTTTGACGGACAGCTGTGGAGTTCTGGACCAACTCCAGCCAGCGGGATTACTCATGCAAGTAATCTCCCATGATGCCCTGCGGCCAAGCTAGGGCGTGCTGCGCCTCTGCTCCTTATTAATATGCATGAGAATGCTAATGAGCAGGAAGCACACAGGTGAGTGCGCTCAAAGAAGCCAGTCACAACACAGGGGCCGATATTCTAATTACGCGCCGCAGACCTCAACACTCACTACAGAGACAACATCACATTTTTACACACACAGCGTGATAACTCACGACACGCCATGTCTCAGACTGACGGTTTGGGGAAGATTTATAGAAGTTTTAGAAATGTAGTACATTTAAACCAAAATATCTTTTAATATAAAGGTTACAGGCTATCATTTAAATTCCCCAAAAGTCATAAGCGAAGCCAATTCATGATCAGTTTGTCAGAGTTTAAAGACACACTTTTTGTGCAGAAAAAAACATAATGATCAAGCACTCAGAAAGATACTTAAAACAACTCTAATATAATAAACTTAATGATGTGTGGAGAGAAAACAAACAGATTTTGAACATGCTACAAGCTTTAGACGACTCTTTAAAATGTGTGGGTTTGATTCCCAGGGAACACAAATACTGTATAACTTTTTTATACCTTTTGGATAAAAGCATCTGACAAATGCGCAACGTTAACAATTACAAAACGTTCCCCTGCGAGTTATTGATGTTGAGGATCTAAAACAATTGATCCTCCTAATGTTTTCAGTATTGTGACAGTAGTTTTTTAAGTAAAAAAACGTTCAAAAATATATTTTTCCAAAAAGCGAGATGGTCCGCACTGCAGAACACAAAATCCAGGAGGCGAGGTTGGATCCAGATCCAACTCCTCCCACTTTGTATTTGGAGAGCAAGTTGCAACTCGTGGTCGCCAACCAATGTCATTATTTAGTGTAGGACTGTAAGTAATGATCACAGTTAAATATTTGTTAACCCAAACCCTTACGCTAAACCTAATAAAATACGTTATTAAAAATATGTTAATAATAAAGTTGGTCTTCAGCAAGTTTGTTTTCCGTCTAAAGAATAACTTTAGTTACGACTCAATGCGGAAATGGTAGTGCAACAACATGTGTATGACGTGTGTTGTGGCAAAACTGCTGCAGAAATCAAAACGCAGTGGAAAGAGACTGGATCCAGTGTCGACCAATCACAATGCAATTGGAGGAGACTGGATCTGGATCCAACTGAGGGTGAGTATAGTGAGAGAGTATATAAATAATTTTCATTTCTGGCTGAACTGTCCCTTTAAGCATTTCTGAGTATTTGTAATCTGGCAAACTACATTTAAAAAAAGCTTCCCGACTCATTGACTTGAAATGCACAGCGTTGTTTAACGTATTGACAATGTTTAGTGACACAGGGAGTCAGAGACATACTGAGCCCTTCTTTTAAAATGGCCAACAGCATTTAGTTTTTCTCAATGCCTGAAATCTAATGAGAAGATGAACTGCAGAACGATGCCTTATAAACATCTTCACATCATAATGGCTGAAGTGAAAGAGTGTACATTTTCAATGCTTTCATCCTCTAAATGCGAATTTTGTCACTGTTTTGGCGCAATCTAGTTTGTGGATATCCTTAAAGGGATAGTCCGCCCCAAAATAAAACGCTGTTCACCCTCATTTTCATTCCAAACCTGTATGTGAGCCTGTGGAACACAAAAGAAGATATTTTGAGAAATGTTGACGTGTCCATATAATGGAAGTCAGTGTGGTCCGGTGTTGTTTGGCAACCAACATTCTACAAAAAATAGTTTGTGTTATATACACAAAATAAATAAATAAAAGTCATACAGGATTAAAATGACACGAGTAAACGATGAGAGAATTTTCATTTTTGGGTGAACTATCCCTTGTGGGCTAACAACTCTGTTTTGATTTTACACATTCAATGTTCATACTCTGATTGGTCGGTTTCTATGTCAGTCAGTCAAGCTCCTCCTGTCCCGCAGGTTCCTCTGCAGTCAAAAGTTGGGTCACACAAGAAATACTGTCAAACTAACCTGCTGCAGGTCAAACACACAAAACACAATCTCCCTTAACAAGCTGCGGCTTCTTCACAATCAGAGAAATGAGTTTATGAACGGTGACGCGCCGTCCCCTACCGCCTGCACAACTGCACAGCGCAGTCACACTTCAAAAACACACTTGTTGTATTATTGTAGGGTAAACAGCAGCGGTGGAAGCTCCTCACGCTGCGTACTAGCGAGAGAATCACATTAAACAGACCGCTTGACACCGTAGATGCCTCACATTACTCCTGCTCGCGTGTGATAGCGCTTGATGATGTCTGACAGCTCTGAACTCTTTCCCATAATGCATTGTGCCGAGAAACACTCTAATTGACGACGCAGGTGAGACTGCGCGAGGTGATCGAAAGTGTCATTGGGAGTGAGACAACGTGTGTGCGTGTTTGATGTTGATTACATATGGAGAAAGAAATGAAATCTTCAGTTCTCTCTGGATTTAAGAAGATATCAAGAGAGAGAGAGAGAGAGAGAGAGAACAGGCTGGAAGAAATGGTGATGCAATCATTTAAAGATGAATTTCTTTCGTTATCAAAGGTTCCCGGCGTATCTCTCTGTTTGGAGGAGATCCGTCTGTACGGTTTGAGCGCGTCTTTATCTGAATAAACCAAAAGCTTTCTCCTGTGCGTTAACAGACACATATGCAATCTCATACGGCAGAAAACACACACGGCCTACGGACCAAAAAAAAGAAAAGAAAACCAGAACACACGCCGATAACGTATTTATACATGCACACTGTGTGTGTGATGTGGCTTGTTGTGCTCTTCAGTTGTGTGGTGTTGCATGTTTTGCGGTAGCGTGTAGAGATTCATAACATTACTCCAGAATACAAATATTTTATAGAAATGTCTGAAACAAACACGGAGTGAAGAATAAGAGACAACGGGACCAAAAGCGATCAGAAATAATAAGAAACTTGATCAAATGTGAAAACAGATGAGAGGAGGTGAAAGGAGACGTGATGAGACAAGATGAGAAATAAGGAGAAGAGGTCGAGTCGAAAAAACATAAGGGAACACGAGTAGAGGAGGCGAGAAGTGAGAATGTGAAAGAAGTAGTGAGAGGATGAGAAGAGAGGAGGTGAGAGAAGTGGACGACGTGAGAAAAGTGAGAGAAAAAAGGATGTGGCGAGAGGAGAAGGGGAGAAGTGAGCGAAGAAAGAAAAAGGCGAGAGAAGTGAGTGAAGAGAAGACAGGAGGTGAGAGGAGGCGAGGGGGATGATGGGGAAAAGGGGGATTTCATGTAAAAAAATACATAATGTGAGACTCTCTCCATTAATTGTGAAGCGAAGGTGCCCTCAGGCCAACACAAGGGAACAGAATGTCACACACACACCCGCACACACAAACTGAGGAATACACACATAAACATAAAGATAAACACGTTGTGACAAATACACACAAGTCAAGTTATGCCTCCAGACACATACAAAAGCAAGACAATTATAAAACGTGTACAGGTGTGGCCTTACATGAAATTATTTATAAAGTAAATAATGTAGAGTTTAACAAAGTATAATGAGATTTATATAGAGAAACAACTGAAATATATGGTGTGACCTAATTTAGAGATATATACATTGTGTGTGTGTTTGAGTGACAATTGAATTGTGGCTTGCGCAATAAAACTATCAGTCCACTAGAGGGAGCCCTGGGAATGCAGTATGACTGACTCTCTCTCTCTCTCTCTCTCTCTCTCTCACACACACACGCGCACACGTGTTAATAGATTTCTAGTCAACATTTCTTAAAATACACAAAAGTGCACGAGCTCCTGACAAATGATTCAGAAACCATCACACCTCATTTTCCTTGTTCAATTTAAGCAATTTGCGACTTGCGTTGATAACCACATATCATAATTTGAACTCAATAAAACACATTTACTGTGATGCACGAGACAGAAAATGCACTGCTGTATTAAACCTCAAACATTTCATTAAACAAATGATCTCCAGCGCACCTAACTGAGGATTGCATATAAGCAGAGCAAAGGTAGAGGACCACAAAAGTCTGCCAAATGCATGAATGTAAATGCAATGTCATTCTTGTAAATAACCCTCTTACATGCTATAAAGATGATTTAAACACACACTTTGACATGTATTTATTTTTATTTTAATATTCTGATGTTAATGCAACAGTAAACGCAATGCTATATATTGAGGAATTCTTATGGGTCAGGGCCCCAAAATGGATGCATTTGGCAGATGATTTCATCCATCGTAACTTACAGTGAGTTATATACATTTCGTTTTATGTGCATGTGTGTGGGAATTGAATCCATGACCTATGAAAAGAGGAAGAGATGGACAGAGAGGAAGATATCAGGACAGAACGCACGCACGCACGCACGCACACACACAATAAACTTGATCTCTGGTGCTTCTCTTCGTCGCATCATTTCATTCTGACAGCAGAAGCTTCAGGCATCTGCTGAGCTTCAGGCCACACATACACGCGCGCACGGCAACGTCTAACCACATTACACGCACATAACAACAGATTCACGCCGTACTCCGCTGTCACGCGCGTGATGAAGTCGGTGTTGTGATTGTGTGACTGTGAGCGTTTCCGCAAACCACCCGATTCACCGCGCGCGCGTGTGTGGCCTGACGGCGGTCTGAAGTTTTGCCGCGCTCCCAGGGACGGCGAGTGTAAAGCGGGTTGCCGGGGGCGACGGCGATATGAAAGGTGGCTAATGAAGCACTTAGCATTTGAAGGCTAGCAGCGGACCGCGCCCGAGTTCCGTCAGTCCTGATTGGACGACGGGAGGGCTAACGCGAGCTGAGTGGTCTTTTGTTGCTCGGCGACGAGCCCTGAGGCGACGCCCAAACCCTGACCCCCCCCCCATCAGCTCGGATACGATGTGACAGGCTCTCTCTCTCTCTCTCTCTCTCTCTCTCTCTCTCTCTCTCTCTCTCTCTCTCTCTCTCAAAACAGCCTGAGAGGTCGATGCTGAGTGCGTGTCTATGTGTGTTTATCAGATCCGCTCTGAATTAAACCTAATCGTGCACGTTGGTGAGAATATCCGTCTTTCCTTAACCCGTCTGTCTCACCTCGTGCTCTCTGCTAACGCCTGTCTCACTGCATAAAGCACCCGTGTCTCGTGTCTAAACGCAATGACTGTTTAAATACAGACAGTGACAAAACTGCATAATATCCTTCCCACATACTGATCTTAATAACAACATACTGTACGCCATAGTCTTCTTTTGTTTTGATATAGGCTAGGGAGGACGGGGCTAGTTGTCGCAATAAAAATAAGCATTTGTTTTCTTTTTAAGTTAATAAATACTGATTTAAAATAAATTCTAATAAAATATTTTAACATGTTTTGCCCAGGGAGAAAACGATACTTAACATTTACTAAATATGAATCATCAACTTTTGCATCCAACAGGGGCATGTTGTCACAGTGGGAAACTACTGTTAAAGTGGCATTTACTGGTAATAACACTATGAAGAACGATTCCTTAAAAAAGCAATTATTTAAAAAATAACGCACAAGATTACCTAAATGTTTTGGCCAGCAGATATAATATTACAATGTTTAAAACATTCTGCCCTGTCCTGACATTTGTGACCCTGTCTGAAAATCCAGTTTTTTGCCTTTTTTCTACTAGTTTTATACATAATCATGTACATAACTGTGAAATTATAACCTTAATGTCAAAGGTTTGAAATCGATGTTTAGAAAGCCAACTTCTGGTATTCTTTTGTAAAAAGTTAAAAACAGTGTCCATAAAATCATTGTTTTTATTATTTAAAATAACTAATTTCAGTATTATACATGGAAATTTGAATACTATCTCAAAATCTTTTTATATAATCTATCATTCCCTATTTTTGTCATTTTTTGGGCTATGACTACTGATAGGGTCACATTAATGAAAATCTAAATAATAAAGTAAAAAATAATTGTAGCATATAAAACAAAACAAAACATCATTAACCATTTTCAACATTCTACCAAAAACCACCCAAAAACTTCTTTAACTTCTGGGGACGATTTTGTTGCCAAAGTAACAAGCCAAATAACCCCGCCTCCTCCCACCATCCCAAATATTCTGTTTTTATGTGCAGTGTTTTGTATTTTCAGACAGGCAGTTTTAGGGACACTCAGTGTTGGTCCTTCACCGTGTCAGGGCAGACAAGTGGAAAATTAAAGCCATTGACAAAAGTAATGAACCATGAAGAAAAGATAAAGACACTTAAGACAGTAAACATAAAGAGAAGGGCCCTATCGTCCAGCTCGAGATAAAAGACAAGACATTCATCTGAAGACTTTCAGTTTTATTGTTATTGAGCTGAAACAAGAAAAATTGAGAATGTTTCGAAACTACCAGAGAGCGATCAATCTCATAACACACACACACGCACGCACGCACACACACACGCGCACACACACGCACGCACACACACACACACACACACACACGCACACACACACACACACACAGTCATTTTGTTCTAAGGTCACGTCCCGAACCCTAAAACGCTTTCTGTGTCGTCAGTGTTTATTTGTTTCTCGTGTACTCGTGTTTTATTGAGTTTGTTATTGTCGCATTTGTATTTTTATGACAGAGCACAGCGGTGTCCCAGCAGAGGCAACTTCATTTCAATGTCACATTTAATCTGAGTGTGTTTTTGAATTCAAATTCACTCTTAGTTTATGTTATCTGACTCGTGATTCATTTCATGTTGATTTTTATTCAATTTGTAATATAATTGGTCACTGTTTTTCAGGGTTTGTGGATACTGATGTCATCATTCAGTTCTGTTTATACTTAAGGAAAATAATCAGTTCTTTCATCTTCAAGATTACAGAAAAATCTGGAGCTCTACATTAGACATGATGTCACTTGACACAGATGTCTCACACATTCACTGACCTTCACAACCTTCTAACTTCAGTTACTGTGACCTTCTTTGCATCTGCCTACAAGAAAACAAAATCACACAACTCTTTAATGTCTCAATTATTTCTCCTATAGAAAATCCTGAAAGCAAAAGCAAATGGAAACTTTTTCTTAAATCTCATCTGCATCTCCTGAGAAAAAGAGTCAGAAATCTCACAAATGTCTCTGTCATTAGAGTTTCGGAAGAGATGTCAACAATGTCACTAACTGAGCTCAGATTTGTCAAATCCGCAATCAAAAATATTATACTGAAGATCTCAATATTTACTCAAATCCAGATTATTTTACCTCTACATTCATTTTATTTCTCCTGAGCAATTTTAGGAGAAACATCATCTGAGCAATAAAGTTCTCCTTTGGATAGGTTAGTGATCTGATCAATCAATCCAAAAAAGGTTTGTCTCACAAAAACCTGTTTATGAACTACGATAAACTAAAACAACAAGCCATGAGAGTTTGTGCGTTACAATGATTGTATCACAACTGAAGTTTTTCTCAAGCACGACATAAAACAGACTAAAACTAGACTGTTTTTGGCTTCTTGCTTTTACGAAATGGTTCCATGGTGCCAATGTTCAATAAACAGTTACATTTATTATTACAAATGATCAGAACAAACAATTCATCATGCCAAGCAACCTAAACAATTCGCAATGTTATGCAGAACGTGCGGTTACAGGTGTGCATGCTATTTTACACCAACACCAAACGTATGACGTATAATCCCAGAAAAGATCTATTTTGTCTCTTTTAATACAAATGCCTTGTTTCTCACGTGTAAACTGTAACGAGTGTTTGTGTACCTACCTAAGTGTGTCTGAATATATTTGCGAGTGTGTGTTTGTGTTTACTCAGGCACAGCGACGTTCTCCTCAGCAGATGAAATCGAAGATGACAGGTCAACATTGCTCTTTGTCAGAACATGAGAGAGCGAGAGAGTGTGTGTAAAATTTTAATCTGTAGTTATTTAGGGTATGGAGGCGTAGTGAGTTTGTCTCTGGGGTCGCGGCGGCTTATGGAAGAAAGTTGTTACGGCAAACGGATCGAAAGTAAACCTCTGTGACAGCTTCCTGTAGCAAAACGACTCGGAAAAACTGTCGCTCGCTCGCTCTTTCTCTCTCATTTAGGGCCTTCTGGATTAATAGCACTTATTTTATCCATCCCATCATGCTTTGCGTCATGTAACGCAGCTCTCTCCGTAGAAATCACAAGCTCAAGCGTCTCTTAATGACAGGAAGTCATGACACTGCTTCAGTGAGCAAGACAATGAGCTCTCAAATTGTATGTAAAAGAAGATCTCTTGATTTCTTCGAAACATCAATGAGATTAAACAAAGAGCAAATGGAAACCTTTTCTTAAATCTCATCTGTATATCAGATATTTCTCCAGTCACAAATCTCACAAATGTCTCTGTCATTAGAGTTTCAGAAGAGATGTCGATACTGAGCTCAGATTTGTCAAGTCTGCAATCAAATGTCAATATTATTAAAGATCTCAAAATGAACTAAAACATTTATTTCTAAATTGACCCAAATCCAGATTATTTTACCTCTACAATCTATATTCATTTTACACCTTCATACTCTTCATGGACTTCAACAATTACACTCTCATTTTTTTGTTTTTATTTCTTTTAAGCAATTTTAGGAGAAACATCTGAAACTAAATTAAACACAACCGAGAACTCCATCAAATCTCCTGAGCTATGAAAGAGCAACATCTGAGCAATAACATTTCCTCTGGGTAGATGTGATTTCGCTGGATGTATGATTTTGATTTGGCAGAAAAAAGTGCCAAACAAAAACAAACAAAAAACCCTGAAGGCTTACACTGAGAAAGATACCTGGACCACATCTACAGCAGTGACCAGAATTTCATAGAGACTAAGTTCTTTTAAAAAGGACCAGTAAACATCCACAAAGCAACCTAGGAACGCCATAGCAACCACCTATAAATTGCATAGCAACATGCCAACAACCATTCAGAACACCTTGACTAAGTAACTTTGCATGGCTCTTTCAATTCACCTTATATTTAAAAACAGACAAACGTTAATACATAAGTAAATAAATGTATATTTTGTACTCAAGTGCATATAGGACATAGGATTATCTCACGGGTCGGAGAACAAACCTATCAAACGCTGCTGAGGATTCTGGGTAATCTCTAATTAGATTCGCCCAATTAGCAGCTGTTCAGAGCTGGAAACAGGTGCAAAGCGAGAAGAGAGAGAGTCCAGAAAGGATGGAAAGAGGGTTTGAGAGAATAAAGGAAGGAGAGGAAGAGGTTCTGGGAGGATTTCAAACACGAGCTCCAGCGGGAGGGAGACGATTCAAAGAAACCTGAGATAACAGAAATGCAAATGACAAAACACTCACACAGACCACAGTCAACATGACGTGCAGACACACACTCAACACACACAAATGGATTCATAGGCATTCTAGACGTTCAGTTGATAATGTAAAAATGCGATTTATAAATCGATGGCCTTCCCAAGTGTATGTCAGTATTCATATTTACAATAATCTCACATATAAAACAAAATTGTGTTTCAATAATTATTTGAAATTATTACTTTTTAATAATTCAATTTTTTGCTATTTTACATACAAAAGTATTCAGACACTTAAATCAAATCAATGGATTGAAAAAAAAAAAGATCAAACCAAGTGCCATTTCAAGAAACATAGCACAATCACACTTTAAGCGAAATATTTGACAGAAAGAAATGTATTAAGTTTGAAATGAACCACCATATACGGAAATACAGTTCAAAATAATGATAAACTACACCTGTGGTTTCTCTACAGGACACCTGTGTGAACTTGAGACAAAAACGGCATACATTCAGTTAGATAAACATAATTAAAAAACTGTTTAAAAACAAAGTTAACGGTTCAATTTTTTTCTAAATGACATTTATACATTTTGAAGTTTTGCTGGAGGCCAATTGTCACTGCATATATTTACTGTATTTATGTTGTTACTACAACACAATGTAAAGCTACTTGAATATTAAAATACTGTAGGGGGGGCAGAAAAAGGGTAAAGAGGGATAAAGATGGTAAAAGTGAAAAACAGACGGACTGAAAAAAGACAGCGCAGGACGACAGCAGGTATCAGGTGGGGGGGAAATTATCCTCCATTCCATAATTGAGGCCCCCTGAGTGTGTCCATCCCAATATGTGTGTGTGCGTGTGTGTGCCCTCTGCTCTTTGCCTGAGGCAGTGGCTGACCCCGCCCACCCTGGCCACACCCCCTCATTAAAACACTAATCCCTCTATAACACCACATGCTCTCCTCACAACACACACACATTCATAGTTCAGTGGATATGAGTTATGAATGTTACAAACAGCACACACCTCGACCAATCGGATCACATCTACAGAATAATAGCGTCACTGAATACAACACACACACACACACACACACACACACACACACACAACACACACACTTTAATGACTGTCTGTGAAACAAAATAATTTGTAATAGTCTCATTATATGATCCACCACGGGAAGTATTTAAATGTGTACATCTGAACAAATGTAATTTTGTTAAAAAAATAAATGATGAAATTAAAAATTTCTATAGTTCTAGGCCAAAATTTGTATATATTTTAACCAACTGGTTTTTATAAGCAGAGCTAAATGTAAGAATTGAAATCATAATGCTAGACAAAATAAACATTTTAATGAAATTTATAATGTAATGAATTAGTAAAGAATGAATGAATGTTTTTACTTATTTCAGACTTTTGTAGAAGTGTGAAAAAACATTTACTGTACTTAAACAAACACTGTTACTCATGCTTTGCCTATGCAAACCCATTTTTACCATGCCAATAAAGCTACTTGAATCTTGAAGAGAGAGAGAGACCTATACGAATCAAACAGAGGTCGAGCGAATCAATTACACACAACAATAACCAGCATCAGATTGTCATTGTCTCCTAAATGAATTGTGTGCGTGTGTGTTTGTACTCGTGGATATCGCTATAGTTCTCTTAGCTTTAATATTCTTGCTGGCAGGCATATGCCACAGCTCATCGCCATATATATTAATAGCTTTATCTCCCTGACCGAACAACCGAATAAAACACAAATGGAAGAATCCTCATGCATATAAAACACACACACACACACAAGCAGGAGCAAATGCCAGTCAAGGTTATTGGCCTCATTTCCTATTTTCTCCTCTGGATGGAAATTCAAATGTCTGTTTACAATAACACCTTGAAATTTGATGCAAACTGCGGCAAACTCGATCAGCGTGTGAGGTTGTTACAGCAAAAACCTGTGAGAATTTGAGAGACGGTGACCTGACAAGCAACACGAAACTCAGAAAAGCTAAAGCATTAAACTGTGTGGGGAACTTGTTTAGGAAAGATGTGCCACAGACCACTTCGCAAGGTGTAAACACTGGTCCAGAAGTACTTCCGGTTTCATTTTAATCTTTGGTATTTTTAAATCTTACATATAAATATTAGTGATGCTCCGTTCCAATACTCGGAATGATCGGAAATATGAGTTTCCGAGGTAAAAATTGCACATGAACGCCCTCTGATGTCGCATTTCCCACCGGTAAATTGGAAAATAATTTTGATGCCCGAGTTCCCGAGATGGGCAGGCCTTACACAATCAACATGGCGGATAAGAGAAAGATTTCTGCTGTGACCAGTGTTGGGTAAGTTACTCCGAAAAAGTAATTAATTACTAGTTACTAATGACATATTCAATAGTGTAATTAGATTACTGTACAAATTACTCTCTCCAAAAATATTGAATTACTTATACTAATTACTTTCTATATCCGACATCAACCTTGATTAGTTATTAGTGATTCAAGGATAAACATGAAACGGCTCTTAATTCATTCAAATAAATAATATAAAACTACATAAAGTAGTATTACTAACTGACCAAAGTATTACAAATGTGAGAATTATACATTAAAGCACAGATTTTCAAGTTAGACTTTTTATGTCAATTCCACTATTTCACACACATATATTACACAACGTATTTAGTTTAATTACATCAGAAGTAACTAATTAAATTAAAGGAAAAATTTGAGTAATCCCTTACTTTACTTTTTCAAGGAAAAAGTAATTAAATTACAGTAACTAATTACTTAGTCACTAGTTACACCCAACACTGGCTGTGACGTTTTCCCACAGCAGCGTCATTGCCTATTGTCTTGTTGACAGACAGTGGAAGCAGCTGTATTTGCAACAAATTTCACTAAATACCAACACAATATATGCACTGATTACTATGTTGATAGTAATCCGCATTCCATTCTTCCAACGGACGTCTACGCGAGTATCGCAACCCTGTTTTTCATGACTCTGCTCTAAACATGATGCTGCACAAAACAAAACGTTGCTTTACCTGTCAGTCATATGGCCTCTTGGGTGGGCCTTGACCAAAGAAAGCGGATAAAAGTTCACAGACCTTGCATTATGAAGGTACGCTAGACTAGCGTTAAATCAGCGTTGTTCACATTTTCTGAAGAGTTCTATAACTTGGACTGCTGGATGAAAATAATCCAACCCAATTACATTAAAGGAGACCTGATGTCAGTTTGTCTTAATTTGACTTTCATTTGAAGCACATTAAGATATTTTACATTTCAAACAGAGATGGCAATAGAGAGGCAACAGTTACGGATTGTAGTTTGAGGTGAACACCAAATCTAAAATGACAAGAAAATGAAGAGTTTGGTTCTAAAATGAGATTTTTCAAAAATCATGTTTTTTATTTTGCATTCCAATTAATATCAATCAAACTGCAGTTTGGTTAAACCATAATAACTACCAAAAATACAGCTCACTAACACAATAAAAACATGATAACATAATAAAAAACATGATTTTTTTTTAAACAAAGTTATCTCATTTTGGAACCAAACTCTTGAAATATAGATTTATTGATAAACTTAACTACACACCAAACCATAAAATCTATATTAGTGAGAAAACTCGTCTCTCACAACACACACACACATTTATAGTTCAGTGGATCTACGAAGAAGAAAGACAGTCATGTTCTCTGTAGAGCAGAGATACACACGTCTTTGTTTATTTGGGTGCTGTAGATGTGTGTGTTGGGGTGTGTATCTGGTCAGACAGTATTTCGTATCCCACAGTGCATCTGTCTTTGTTCTGTTGCCCTACTGCAGTGCTGCCCATCACAGCATTTCATCTCATTTACAGTCTGCAAAACAATCCAAACACATCATTTACAGAAGAGAGAGTCCTCTTCACCTACAGGCTCTCTTAAACACTGCATGAATCACAAATAAGACCTCACTTGTTTCTACTCCACACTGAAAAAAAGGATTGTGTGCCTTAGTAAATTTTATGAAAAGAAATTATTAAAATATACTTAATATAATTATGTTCTTGTTTTAACAAAAAAATTGAGTTAAAATAACGTAAAATATTGGGAATAAAATCTACTAATTTTGGTTAAGATTTAAATTATTTTGTTTGAGTGATTTTAATTGAACAAATTATTAAGTAAATCCAACTCAATTTTATTATGTTAAATTTTATGTTAAACCTAAAAATTGCTCAAATTAAGTTATAACTTATTTATTTTGAGTTGAGACTACATAAAAAAATTTGTAGATAAAACTACCTTGGCAGTTGATCTGTAGTTCCCAGCATGCTTTGCGTCTGACTGCATTAGGAGATATAGTTTCTTTCATTTTAAGTGTTTTTCAGTAAAAAGAAAGACTTTTTTGTTGATTTATCTTTGAGATTTAGGAGAGTTTTGGTATTATTTTTAAGTTTGGGTTTTTTGGTTATCGTTGTTCAGAAGAGCGTACTTGTGCCTACTTGTGTCATGAAGTGTGTTATTTCACTTACTGAGCAGTAACTGTACTAATGCCAGTGAAGAGACCACCAGTCTCTTCTTACTTGACCATCTATGTTGTAAAATAATAGTATATTTCAATGTGAAAGTAAGTGATCCATGAAGTTTGAGTTAGACACACGTTTTTGTTCAGAGTAATTGTTTTTTGTTTACTTTAAGTAACATTCACTTGATATTTTAACAAAAACTAAATGTATTTAATGAGTAGAATTTACTTTATTCTGGATAGTAAGTTGTACTTGAATTATATCAGCAAATTTTACACAAAACAAATTCGTGCAAATTGTTTAGATGATTTTTTTGAGAGAAGTAAATTCTACAAGTTATTTTTTTTAGTGCACAACAGATTCAATGGAGATCTGCTAATAGAAAGAACTCACATTTCTGGTCAGAAGTTTCAGAACTGATCCCAACAACGTCTCATAAATAAAATGACAAACTCTGAGTTAACATACCCAAAATCTGAGCTAGGTTTAATTCATTTTGCAACTCAGTAATATATCACTTATTGGCCTACATCTATTTTAACGTCTCCCAAAACCAAACTGATACTTCAAAACATAAAAAAAACCTCTTTAAATCTCCTGAGCTACAGAAGAACAACCTCTGATGGGAAAGTCTGTGATCAAGAGTCAAATTTTCATTTGACCATTTCTCATTAAAAGACAAAATGATATGTACACTGTATAGTTTTTTATTTTTCCAAAGTTGATACTCAAACAAAACATCACTAACGAGCAGTGTTGGGAGTAACTAGTTACTAAGTAATTAGTTACTGTAATTTAATTACCTTCCCCTTGAAAAAGTAAAGTAAGGGATCACTCGATTTTTCTGTAATTTAATTACAGTTACTTCTGATGTAATTAAACTAAATACTTTGTGTAATATACTGTATGTGTGTGCAATAGTGGAACTGACAACAAAATTCAAAGTTTAACTTTAAAATCCGTGCTTTAATGTATAATTCTCACATTTGTAATACTTTGGTCAGTTAATAATACTAATTTATGTAGTTTACTAATATTTATTTGAAGGAATTAAAAGCGCCGTTTCATGTCTTTCCTTGAATCACTTAACTAATCAAGGTTGATATAGGATATAGAAAGTAATTAGTAATAAAATACTTTTTGGAGAGAGTAATTTGTACAGTAATCTAATTACACTATGTAATAAGTAACTAGTAATTCATTACTTTTTCAGAGGAACTTGCCCAACACTGCTAACGAGCAAAAAAAAAATACAACGTTCCTCTGGGACACGACTGATCATTTCCACCCCGCTCAAATCTCATCTCACCCCGTCTCATTTCGTCTCAACTCATCTCCCGCTTCTCTCTGAAGTGTTAGATGAAGGCATTTGTCTAGAGGGCGGGTGAGGTACAGCCCGGCGTGCGCGCGTGTGTGTACGAGTCAGTCACAGAGATCACTTCCCAGGAATTCTGACAGGTACAGACGCTCCGTCCGGCTTTAAAGGGAATTCCAAACGAGCCTCTGACAGGAGGCCTATTCCATCTCCGAGCGTGCATGTGTGTGTGCGTGTTGGGTTTGCACACGACTGTGAACGAAGCGGGGACCTGGAGGCCAACACAAATACTGACAGCTACATCAACCAATCAAATCAGACCCCCCCAGATCCACGCAGCCAACCCGTGAGTGGGACGCCCGACAAAGGCCCGCCTCCCCGCTGATTTATGCAAATGAGAATAATGATTAATCCACTGATGTATGCTGGGTAACTGCAGTGTAAATTGGCTCCCTGTCAGCACAAGCTCAGACGGATCTCACACACACACGATCGCCCCATGACACACCATCAAGGCCCTTCCGATCAACAAGAAACAATGGAGAAAGCAGTAATTGGAGCCCAGCGCTGTGTGATGGACAGGCAGATATAGACCGTGCCCGTGAGTTAGTCAGGGATGTAACCCGGGCCGTGTGTTGCTTGTGTTTGTCTCTTCAAAGCGTCGAGTCACGGAGCGCTTTTAACACAGAGCGAAAAACGACAGAGCTGCCACAGGAGGAGGGAGAGAAAAACGTGTAAAGGCGCACGCAGCAAAACAACAGTTAGCCGAGACGTGAGATCTGAGCGCGGAGACGAACATGCAGTTGCTTACATTCACGTGTGAGCCGTGCTGTGGTGTGCGTGACTTTAATGACAGATATTACATGAGTCTCGACAGACCGAGGATCATATATTCTGCGAAGGACTGAGGTTGTGGGTTCGAATCCCAGGCAACACACACACTAGAGCTGCAAAATATGAGGGAAGATGCAATATGCAAAAACTTGCCCGCTCTAAAAAAAAGAAAGTGCTATTAAAGGCCATGAAAGAACCATTTTTAGCTCCGTAAAGAACCATTTACTTTCTTACATTAGAACCTTTTTCCACTACAAAGTCTCTTTTGTGAAACAAAAAGGTTCTTCAGATGTTCTTTATGGAACCATTCGGTTCTTCTTTGAGCGTTTCTCAAAGTGTGGGGAATAGAGACATGACAGGTAGAGCGGGAGGAAATTGGATCAATTTTATTAATCATTTTATTTATTGACCACACACTCAAAACAAAAGACACATTTGCAATGTAAGCCTTACATAAAACAACATCAGTCTTCGAGAATGATTTCACGTCGGAATGTTAATAAAAACGTTAATGTGGAGAGGCGGTTGGCGGTAGCGGGTATACAAGTTAGCAATGGATTAGGGTTGGGCGATGTTTACCAAATTAGCATCGGAAGACGGCTACAGTGAAACATCGTGATGGACGATGACATTGCCCTGCGGCGTTTAAAAGTGAGGCGCATCTGGCACGAGCACCGCAGAGACACATCTTTATACATACAGTATAGGCATCTGTACAGTGCGAGCTTCACAGTTATAAAGTGAGGCTTTATTATATTAATAATTATCAGGACATATCAAGCGATCTCTAACAAAGCAATAGTGACGCATAGTACAAATATGTTTTACTCACATAAGATTGCTGCGCTATTCCTGTCGGATCCAATACTGACGGCACAGCACTGCTTTTTCGTTTTAGTCTGTCCGCAAATCCAGCGCCTTGTTCACAAAGGAATCCACGGTGAAATGTCTCGAACAAATGCTCAATGTTTAACCCACGTGAGCAGGAACGTACTTAAAAATAAACTTCAACCACGCATTCCTAATATCAGAACCCGAAGGAAGCGACAGTGTTCTTCCACAAGCAGGCGCTGCACAATGTTGCATGTTTGTTGCTTGGTCGCTCTAAATAAAAATAACAGTGAAAGAAGTCCTCACTTTTGCACATGACACGGGGCTAGCCGCCCTCGAGAGCCCTTCGCTAAAGAGACAGGGTTTCCAGATCTTCACAGAAAAAATAAGCAAATAAAGACAAGACAAAAACAAACCTTAAAATGCAAATTGTTATGTTATAAGACCAAAAATTCTTAAAATCTGCAGCAGACCATTTTTTAAGACCTAAGTGCCGAGGCTTTTTGATCTAAGACCAAACAACAAGCATAAAAGTACTTATTAATAACAAACATGGCAACACAGCAAAAGAGCGCTGTGTGATGGAGCCTTCCGAGCATAAACACAACACAGCGCATATCAGCAGTTGACAGACAAAACAAATCTTTTGCCGAAAAATATGTCACTATGGTTACCAGTTTGTCAATCATCACAAATGCGGGAGTGTGTACTATTATCATTATATCATTCGCGAACCAGTGGGCGGGGCTAGAGAAGTAGTCGTTGATATTTTTCTGTGGAGGTGGTGTTCAACCTATAGATAGGTGCATTCCAGAACCTGGCGTTCGCTGGGCCTGGTGTTAATAACAGATGTAATCTCAGTAACAAGGGCGTTTTCAGTTCTGACACTTACAGGATGTTCGCTTGAATGAGATTCCCTCTTATACAACAAAATCTCGGGTTCAAATTGTGGTTTTAATGCAATGTTGTTTAGTGTTTCGTGACGCTTTAAAGACAAGAAAACTATTAGCGAATTATCAGACCGAGATGAATTATATACGTATAATGTAATGGTTATATTTATGAGCAGGCCGAGGAACATACATGCTGTCACTCTCAAAGTTTAACTAAAGTTCTGCAGAGAACAGAGACAGAACCTGAACACAGACTCGCCCTCAGCCCTGCGAGGCCGCTAGCAGTGCGCTCATGTTGGATTAACCACAGGATTTGTTCCCTATAGCTGAAGTCAAATAGAGGGAACTGCTATTACAAATATAATTAGAATTTTCTTGTAACACAGATTAGAGATGAATTGACACACACACACACACACAGTTTTTACGCGACATTTCTGTAAACAAGAATTTAACACTACAGTATGTAACCGATATTAAAACCAAATCAGCTCTTAGCAAAACCATATGTATTTGTACTCTGCATTAAAAATAAAATGATTGTGAACACCTGCTCACCTCTTTACACATCTAGAAACTGGAAAATGGTTTATTGCACATTACAAGATAAAGTTGGTCATCTTAAGTCTGTCGCTACATCAGCACCACAAGCAATGGTGTGCTACAACTTCACATTTTTGGCCTGTACAAACAAAGCAAAGCATCACTGGTAACATTTTACAATACGGTTGGTTGTATTTGTTAACATTAGCATTAGCTACTACAACATTTAATACTGTAGTAGTTTAATACTAATACATGTTTAAAATCAAAAGTTGTATTTGTTAATGATAGTTAATGCACAGTGAACTAAGATGAACACTTGTATTAGCATTAACAAAGATTAATAAATGTAAAAGAAAAGACACTGCTCATTGTTAGTTCGTGTAAGCTAATGCATTAACTAAGGTTCACAAACACAACCTTATTCTACACTGTTACGGTATCATCTCACTGCTTAAAGCGCCTGTCAATGTTCACTGTAAAAAATAAAACTTCAAATTGTTCTCCCAACAAAGGTAATAAAGTAACTTGAAAAAGTTTTTTTAGTAGAAGAAGAAGAATGTATTATTTTGAGTATGCTGAACAAAATCTAAATGTGGTACCAATAAAGATTCTTTTGTTGACTGTACTTAGATATCTAAGTGATTGTCCAAAGCGCGTCAAGAAGTTTGACCAACTTGCCAAACTGTGTAATCTCAAAAAACAATTCTAGTGTTTGAAAGTTCCCAGCATGCATTGCAGAATTTTCAATTCGCCGGTTAAAATTATTAAAATGATTGCTATTTTAGTGTTTGCTGGCTATATTTTTTGTTACCTTTAGTATTTAGAGTTCCTTTTTGAACTATATGATGTTTGATGATTGTTAACATGATTGAGGCTCAGTGTTGAGGTCTGAAGTAAATGACGCAGGGAGTCCACTACTAAAATGTTTAAAACACAAACAGCTTAAGCAGTTACTTAAGTAGAGTGTGTATATAACAATAGAACAATTATATATTAACGTTATATAAACATAATCTTTTGAGTTGGGTCAACTAAGTCCACTGTTGAGTGAACTCAGAAATTTGATTGTTGCATATTTATTTTAATTCTATTTTTTTTCAATTGACAGTCATGTGATATTACTCAGTTAATTGAGTTAGGTGAACTACTTGGCCAAAAGTTGAGTAAACTCAAAAAAGCTGTGCAGCGAGTTGCCTTGAAATTTTAAGTTAAGTCAACTTTTCGTTTTTTACAGTGTTTGTGTGGTGTCACAAATAATTATGAGATGGTAGTTAACGTCATGCATGAATAATTACTCTCATGAATAATTATGCAACACTACAGACACACATCTAGGTCACATTCAGGGACCCGATTTCAATCATATGGATTATGTAAATTATGAAATTACCATTAAAAATCACGAATGCCAACAATGTTTTCCATCATGTGCGGTGAATATACTGTACATTTTGAAAAGCTTAAAAAGGGTGTTTTTTATTTTTGCAGTGGTCAACAGGTTTGTTTCAGAACTCAGAATATTAGATATCTAGGAGTGTATTAAAATGAAACACTGAAATGCATAAATGTTAAACACTCTTAAAAATACTGTAAAGGTGCTAAAAAGCTAACCATTTTGGTTCCCCAAAGGACCTTTAGAAACAAATCACTTGAGAATAAGGGTGTAATGATGTACCGGTGCGAACCGTGTGACAGTCACAGCTTTGTGGAATATCTGCAAGGACAGACGAAACCCAAATGTGGCCTCTGCTATCTGACCTGTTGTGCGGTTTCGGTTGGTTCCTGTGGCTCGGTTGGCGCCTGCCATTCCAAACTCTCCTCTGGAACAACGCATTCCGTTTGAAGTGCTGATCCCAGCTTCACCTGCGAGATCAATACCCTCTCATTCAAAGCCAGATCGGCTTCATACACCAGCAGATCTTTATTAATTTATAGAAACTTCTCAAAACTTTCTCTAAAGGGAAGCTGGAAAAAAACAAAAAGGCACAGAAGCAGAAAAAGAGACACGGGTGCGGTGAGGGTGATTAACTCCGAGATGCCTTTGACCGACCCGCTGAAGTTACGTGTAGGAGTCTGAGAATATTTCAATAATGCGTGTTTATGATGGGATGTATGTTTGAAGTGTGACTGTGATGATTTGGGTTGTAAACTCAGATGTTTGATTTAGGATGCGTTGCAGGTATTTACAGGTGTGAGTGTATTGTTGCTATTATATAAGATTGGTTTTTATCCACCAAATAAAATAGAGGTGAAAAATGAAAAAGCAAACGTTCAAAGATTTCAGTGCGGACGGAAATGGACAGGGATAGTGTAGGTGAGTGGAATCAAGTGAGAGATTTATTCCTCACCGGTCAAAGCGTTTTGTAATGAGTCCACTCCAGGCTTTCCTTTTCTTTATGAGCCAACCTTAAATAAGACACACAAGGACACTTTCGTTAAAAAATCCTTGTTTAAAGAGCAATTATACTCTCTATAATTAGGAGTGAGTACTGTATCTTCTGAAACTCTAATGGAGACATTTCTGAGATTTTTGACTCCTTTTCTCAGGAGAAATATCTGAGACGCAGATGAGACTTAATAATAATAAAGATATCTCATCTGTGATTTTTCTTCATTATAGATATACTTCAATGTTTTTTTAAATGTTTATTTATTTATGTTTACCATTAGCAGAAATGTTCAACAACCATTACAACATGCAAGAAATGTGTATAAAGTCCTCTTAAAATCAAAACGAGACTATTTGTGGGCATTTATGCTAGTGCACTCCTACAAACTAACCAAATTAACTAAAGACATATTGATTTATTTACTTTTCCAAACAATTAACAAATAACAAAGTAGTACAAGAGGAAGATATTATGAAAGAGGTTACACTGCAAATCACCGAAAACAAACAAACAAACAAACAAAAATAAATAAAATCGAATAAAATATATATACAACAAGGTACATTCTTAAAAGTAAGCATAGAAAATAGTCTATATAGATGCATATACCTACATTGACAATTCCATCCTAATTCAATATAAAAAAAACATACTTGAATGTTTAATATAAGGAACAACCTGTTCTGCAACAAACTGTGGAAAATCCCATTTCTTCCTCTTAAAATGTCACTGAAATGAAATGACTGAAACTAACCGTTTAACTTTCACTGGTGCCCCAAACCGTGCTTAATTCTGACCCAGGTTTAAACCGTTATCTCTAACCCTGTTTGGAAGTTTTCAAGGCCTCTGTGAACGTCTATGATGGGTGCATAAAAAAGTGTAACTGTGAGAAACAGAGCGAGAGAGAGAACCCAGCGCATGCAGCGTTGGAGATCTTCATTTCTTTGTTGTCAGATTTGATGATTTTAGAGAAATTACCATCCCTGCATTCAAAGGAAATCTACCTCACACTTCCATGGCCCGCGGCACGAAGGTTTATATTTATTTTTAATTATATCAGTTTATCAGGAGGCGTAACATCACAGCCACATCTGATTTTATCTTCTCTCTTTCACACCTGAGGGAATATTAATACAAACAGCCACTCAGGCTCTGATCACACACACACACAGACACTTTTATTTCATCATCCCTGTTGTTCTGGCAAATAAATACAAACCGTGAGATCTGCGTTTATATTCAGAGCTTATAAGACGCGCTCATAAACAAAACAGCACAAACACACACTGAAAGAGAAGCAGAAACTCAAAAGCAAATCACTCTGTGTGTGTGCCAGAAAAAATCTCTTCAATGTCTCAACTGTTGTTTCTCCTACAAAGCAATAAAGTTTAATGGAGTGCAAATAGTAAATACATGCTCAGATTTATCTACTGAGAAAAAGTAGCACAACCTGTAATGTCACTTCTCGGCCATTTTTAAGACATGTCTCAAACTGTGCTCAGATCTTCAATTTCAATATAAAACAAACTTTTTTCTGAAACCCTTCCATAATCAAATAAGCATTTAATGACAGGCTACATAATTTAATAGCACTTAACTCTTACCACATATCAACATTTTGTATTCCCTTTAAGAGAAATCAGATCTCAACCCATTAAGTCTTATATTCTGTATTCCGGATGGTCACAACACCCACAATCCCTTGCTGCTGAGGTTCCCTGTGAAGATGATTTTCCCAGATAAGATGAAGGTGACCTCTGTGTCAAACACACACACATGCTTTCTATCAAAATAACATATGCACGCACACACAGAGAAAGTCTCTTTTTCAACGTACGATATACCACTGCATTCACATGCCAACTGCGTCTCACAGACTTCTCCATTCACCTTCTTTCTCACCTTGGCCAAGACCATCAACATCCGGCTGTAGGGTCATTCTGCAAAACAGGTGTCCATCATTTAGAAATGACTATAATAATATAGAATGACTGATATCATTTAACTTCTTGGTTTATAAACAAATCTTGCTTATGACTCGTTACACAAGCAGTGTCCAAAAACAGTACTGTATGTGGGCCGCATTTCGTACTTCTAGTATTATAATAGGAGCAAAACAGTGATCTAGTTTTGTTTAGCGTCAGCGTCCCTTTAACTAAACATAAATAAAAAAATAAACAAGTAAATAACAAAATGACGAAAGCCCGTAACAACATTGCTAAAAATGAATATGAAAAGAAAAAATATAAAAATGAAACTATCATGAAATGTAACTCTGAACCAGTCCGAGTCATTCTGAAAAGTTTAAGGATTTTTTTCCACTTTATTTTCAGGCCACATATTTGATTTCTTTCTTTAAAAATAAATAAAAGGGCAGTTTTAAGGGGAAATTCATTTTTTGGTCCAAAACTACTTTTTCTTGCAAGAAAAACGGTCAGATTGGGCACTGAGCGATAAAAGATGCCGTGGAGACCACCAGTGAAAATGCACATTTTTAAATAAAAATTCAATAAAAGCATAAACCCAAGCTGGTATGGATTCAAACTCGGTTAGTCTGATTTAAAGATCAGAATTATGAACAGACTCGGAGGACATGATCAGACTTCTATTTTTGATAACTGACCTTCCATATCTCTTATTCATTCATTATTCATAAAATCCTAAAATGTTATTTCCAGCTATTCTCTGTGGTCTCAGGGCTTTTGTTTAATGTAAAACTAAACTACGATAATTATTTTCTTCGGCTAAAGATGTTTTGGGAAGAATGCAACAGGGTGGGACGACCAGCGAGACTAGACGCTACCCTGATTCTGTGGTAGACACCGATGCAAATCTTGGTAGACATCAATTAAAAAAAGCCAATTTGATTTCTGGCTAAAATTCACCTTTAAAGCCCCAGCGTCAGACTCTTGAAAGTTCTTTCAGCTCACACCAATCCTCCCAGTATGCCGAGTCTACGGGTTTGCTATTCCGCACGTCGCTGTGACCCAGCGTCGACGCTTCTTGGCTTTTTCTTGGTTTTACCCCGCGGCGCTTTTCTGGGGTGGGGTGGAGGGGCAAAGAGCGTGAACCGGCGTGTGTGTGCTTGTCTGTGGGGAGACTGGGTGACATTTAGAAGCTGCTTGGGGTTTTGTCCCGTTAATATCTAAACTAATTAGCCTCAAAACGCAGCGGTGTGGAATCGCTACCCAGCCTAGCGGCTAAAGCACTTCCGTTCAGACCGGAGCAGCCGAGCTCTCGAACCACAGTCCACACACACGTGTGTGTGTGTTCTCGCTTAAATTACAAATGTCACATAGTGATCGTAATTAGAACTTCTCAGCTGCTATATCAGTCAAAACGCTGACACTGTCTGCCTGTCTCTCTCTCTCTCTCTTCTGTCTGTCTGCGCTGTGGTGAGGAACGATTGTCATGATGTTTTGACAGGCTGGTCAGAGCTGCAGTCCCTGCGGTTTCACAATTATGCAGCAGAGCTCAGCTCACACCCCACTGCCAACAGATACAGGGCAGGAATCTCAATGCAGCCCACTGTACGAATGCGCACACACACACACACACACGCACGCACGCACGCACGCACGCACGCACGCACGCACACACACACACACACACAGGCTTTGGTTGACTATCCCCGTGGGGACAGTCCATAGGCGTAATGTTTTTTTTACTGTACAAACTGTATATTCTATCCCCTATCCCTAACCCTATCCCTAAACCTAAAGATCATAGAACACTTTTTGCATTTTTAGATTTGTAAAAAATATTGTTCTGTACAATTTATTAGCTTTTTTGCCCATGCGGGACCTCAATTTTGGTCCCCACGGTGACACGAGTCCCCATGTGTTGGTGTGTATTCAGGTTTAGGTCCCCACCGGGATATACAAACATGAACACACACACACGCACGCACGCACACACACACACACACACAGGGTCTTCTCCACCCCCTGTTTCAATTTTCTATTGATTCTCTCATAATTATCATGACTTCTGTCTTCTATCTTCTTTATCTAGCTATCCATCCATCTATCTATCCGTCTGTCTGTGCATGTGACCCTGGATCACAAAACCATGCAGTCATAAGTAGCACGGTGCGTGTCGCGTTCTTTAACGGTTCGCCTGGAAACAACACGAAGCCGTCTGATCTAAGTAAGCTGTCGTGTTTACAACGGTTGCAATAAGAATTCATCACGATGGACTAAACACTTAATTCTTAAAAGTATGCGATGTTCACGGCATGAACTTATAATCGTTGTTGTTGCTGTTAACTTTTGACACGTTGGTGAATGTACAGTATACCGGTTACTGCGGGGACATTTCCACCCCTCTAAACATGACGCGGTACAAAACAAAACGTGATTGGATGCTTTACCTGTCAGTCATATGGCCTCTTGAGCGGTCCTTGGCCAAAGAAAGCTTCCAGACCTCCAGTATGAAGACTAAACAAACCGTATATCAATAGAAAGCTTCAGTTTACGTATATCTATATTTATACCTGCTGATCACTTGTTGAATAAACTCATATTTATCAGGTTTTGATAATAAGCATTTCTTCTGACGTCTGTTCAAAAAAGTTAATGGTCATCAACAAACATTAAATTATAATACAAACAATAAATAAAATACAAACCAAGAAAATACTGATAAAAGAGAATGCGTCAACAAACACAACATTATCACTAATAGATTATAAATGGACAACTGGATTTATCCATGTAACTCACATAAATGATTCATGCTGTGGTGCATGCTGGGAACTCAAGGACTTATAGTTTTACAGTAAGTTTAGCTAAACAGATTTCCTACGTTTCATAACAGGTTCAGCCAACATGATTAACAGTTATCCAAACAAATTCAATCCAGGGGGGTTATAATACAACAAAACAAGAGTTACTATGACCAAATCTACTAAGAGTTACAAAAACACAACATCCGTCTGATTTATACAGTGTTTATGACGGGGTTATTCTGCCATAATCTCTCATTTCTTTACTGGTTGTCAAACAGTCTCTCTAGTCAATAAAATAGCGATAATTTTGCCAAGCAGGACAACATCTGTCAAAGAAAAGCAAGTCTCAACCACACTACCACATTTTACTACACTATCCATTAAATACCCTTTAAATGAAATGTCCTACACGTCACTCCTCTCTTCATTAAGTTACATTGACTCCCTATAGTCGCTCGCATCAAATTCTGTTCCTGGCCTACAAGACCACCACTGGTTCGGCACCCCCTTATCTTCACTCGCTAATGCAGACTTATGGACCCGCCAGATCCCTGCGCTCTGCAAACGAATGACGTCCCAAAAAGGTAAAAAAAAATCGCTCTCACGTACCTTCTCTGGATCGGTTCCACATTTGTGGAATGATCTGCCCGCTGCTACAAGATCAGCAGATTCTGTGGCCATCTTTAAGAACCGGCTGAAAACACATCTCTTCCGTCAGCACCTGACCGATCAGCTCTGACTTCTATCTCTTTTCTACTCTTTCTATATAAAATAAATTATAATAATAAATAACTTCGCACTGTATACTGTGGTAGGCTTTGTGAGAAGAGTTTTATTGCACTTATGCTTTTTGTTGTCCTTGTGTTGTTCCAATTGCTTCCATTGTTTACCTCATTTGTAAGTCGCTTTGGATAAAAGCGTCCGCTAAATGACTAAATGTAAATTAAAGAAATATAAATCTATAAAAATATAATAAGAATTTTGTTTACACATGCCCACCTTAGCCATCCCCAATACTCCAAAAGAAAAAGAATCATGTTCATTGCTAGTAAAGGTTGTTTTATGACCAACAAGGATGATGATCCAGAAATGTGTCCTACTGTGAACTTAAAGGTATAGTTCAATTCTATAAATTATTTCCTCACTCTCATGTAATTCCAAACCTGTATGACTTTCTGTATTCTGCAAAAACAAAACTAGACATTTTGAAGAATTAGGTAACCAAACAACGCTGAACCCCATCGACGTCCCACAGAAAGAGTTTTGGGTGACAGATTTTTTATTTTAAGGAGAACGATCCCTTCAAGAGTCTCTGACATCACATATCCGCTTGAAATGATCTTCAGACCATTCTACTTCAATGAAATGCCATGAAATGTCTACATGTATGTCCTATAAAACAATGGTTGTGTTTTTAACTAAAGAGTCAACAGCACTGACATGTACCAGCAGATTTTGAAGCTCAGTTCTGCCAGGACACTGACGTTCCTCCACACGCTGTATTAAGCATGGATGGTTATGAAGACAGATGCCCTGCGAGCACAAATGTGTGTGTGTTATAGAGGGTGGGGGAAGAAAGTGAGAGCCAGCGAGAGCAGGGTAGAACCTTGCCTGAAGCGAAAGCCACTGAACAGTTAAGAACTTCCTGTTTCACTTCAGGCTACGAAGAAAACGCTAACCACACATGATTGAAAGATGCCTTTTTATCTGTCCGAAGAAAAGAGGGAGCGAAAGCGCGAGAGAGAGGTGTTCTAAGCCAGATCTTATTTTCTCGCTGTCTGTGTCAATTAGCCCAGCGTGTGTTAAGTGCAGGTGTAAATACCTCGGAAGTCTTCTGCGCTGCGTTTGCCATCAATCTGTCGGCTTTGCTTCTGGTGATTCGCGAGAGAAACAAAGAAACGCACAGGTGTGTCGGCCCACGGCAGAGAACCACAGTCGAACAGACCCCTAGGAAAGAAAAATCACAGATGAGATCTCTTTAATATCTCAATTGTTTCTCTTTGACAGCAAAAAGATTCAGTTATATTTTCGTATAGAATATAGAACTATATACCAACAATCTTAGTTCGTAACTATTTTACCAGGTGGCTAATGTGTATGAATTTGTGTAATCAGATTGGTATGTTTCATATAACTTCATATAGACACCTCATAAAATAGTTATGAAATCCTGTGAGGTCAGGCTGGATTTGCCAAGATATTGCAATCAAAAATCAAGATTACTCAAAATCTGAACACAACACAATCTGCTTGTGAAAGAAAATGATAAAACTTTTTTATAGCTTCATAACTTGTCTCATTTCTATCTACAGCCGCAAATTTTTATTTCAAATAAACATTTGCATTTCTAGATGTATTGTGGTCATTCCAGTCCAGTATTTCAACAAAATCAAACCTCAGGAGTGACAAAGTCATCCAACAGCAACGTGAAAGACTGACAGCATGACACGACACGTGACAACTGTGATAAAAATCAAGGATTTCACATGAAAAATCATTTTTGAACTTTTCCATGTAGAAATATTACTGTTGTATTGCTTAAAAGTGAATATGAATTTATTTTCTTTGCAGTATTTGAAGTAAAAAAAAATACACAGCATATTTTATTTATAATTTGGGAGAAAAATGTTAGTAGTTCACAGAATGAAACAAAATCGCTCATTTTACCTAAACACACACCTATGAATAGTACGTTTAAAAAAAGCTGAAAAATAATTTTGAAATGGTCCCAAGCAATTTTTAGCAGAAACATCCAAGACTAAGTTAAATAAAAAAGGACTTAAATCTTATTCGCATTTCCTTTATAACAAATAAAACCCTGGATTTGCTGTCTTTGTAGTCAGCTGCCTATACAGGGTTTGAAAAGAAGCTGAAAGCCTGTAAAATCCTTGACTCCGTTCTACAATAAACGCACCATGGCTAAACAAGCAGCTGATATCTGAATTCAGACCCTACGACATCCGTTCACTCGGATTCAGCAGGTAAATGTTTAGCTATTAGAGAAGCGCTTTGAAGTGTCAAACAGGTTAACAGGTACATTTTCAGCTTCATGAATCACTGTTTTAAAATGCACACACACACCCACTCGCTGGTTTAAGGCGGATGCTTAGAAGTGCAAATTGGCCGCGTCTGTGCTCTGATCAGCGGATTGTGGATGTGTGTTTACAGTGTGTTTCCCACTGATGCTGTGACAGGGGTTTTACACGACGCCTCAAACACTGCTTAGGGACCAGTTTCAGGCGTTACATCTCTCCATCCTTTTTTTACATCATCATTTCTTTACATCATTCTCCTTCAATTCAGCACATACTGTTACTAAAGCACAAAAGTTCACTATTTAGGGTTAGATTTTCACTAGGTATAAAAGTAACGTCTTGGTAAACAATATTAAAAACGGTTATTACACATCTTATAAATAAGTCTCAAGGCCTGGTAACATGACAAATTAATCTCCTGAGTGGGCGGGTCTATCATAGGCCCCTCCCTATCCGACAGGGGCCAGTAGGCGGAGCACGTGAGGCCCCTCCCTCTTCCCATCGCTGTCAAGCTTCGTTACATGTTTTTTGTGGTGTGGTGGCAAATCCTCCCACTCGACACACTGAATGGCCCGCAGTGAGGGTGAGCTTGTCGTATGTGTGTGAACGTGTGTGTGTGTGTGTCATGTCAGTGCCATAGGCGACTACTGCTCATGGGCCAATCTTCCCAACCTGTCACTCTACATCTGTCTGCCACACACACGCGCGCACACAAACACATGAATTCTGCCAGAAGCATCGAGGGCGGACGCATGGAAAGTGGATTTTTGTACCACACTTAGCTATATTAGCAGACCCGAGGTGGGCCGCGTGTTTGAGTTGTGAAGGACTGTGATGGATAAGCAAAATAAGTTACATGTATACGTGTGTATATTGTACAATATTCTTTCAAATCAATAAACCCACGGATCAGATCGATCTGCTTTTCAACATTGCTTTGAAACGTCAGGCTGGCTTTAGATGATAGAATTATAACATTCGTTCATATAATACAGGTAATAAAAACTTGCAAAAATATTATGCAATAATAAATATTTTCAGAAAATAGCTTGCTTGCTGTAAAGAAACAAAATGGAGCAGCACAGTTTGCAAAATCAAACTATTTTTAACACAACACACATGGTGTGAGATGATTAAACATGATGCTTGCTTTACATTCAACATACCGTGTCACCAAATTATGTCGATTTAATGGAATAATAAAAAAAATCTTGTCCAAGCTTAGTTACAAATTGTATTCAACCAAGGGTCCTAGTAAATATCAAAGATTAAATAAATGAGACTGTATTTGTGAAATTAAGTTAATGCGTCAGCTGACACGACCTAACAATATACAGCGTATTTATAGCATTTATTGATATTTGTTCATGTTAGTAATTAATAGCAATATACAGTAATTGTTCATTGTTCGTTCATGACATGTTAGATCATTCATCAAGCGATAAGTTGTGCAATTCAACTTTTGATCAAAACAATATTAATGAATGTCAATAAAAGCTAAAGTAGGAACATTAATTTGTTTGTTGCCAAATAAATACACTTCAAATAAAATAGACTAAAACTTTACCTTCTACGACACAAAGTATACGAACTGGAGCTCTCATTACCAGCTGATGAGGACACGCGCGCGCACAACATTCATTTAAGCCAAGACTCTACCTGAGTTTAACTACTCACCGCCAGTCATTCCCAAAACTACAGCTCGACCTCATCGCCCCAGGATATATAACACACACACACAAATGAGAGCAGCTCGTCTCACACTCCCATTAATTAACCACATTAACATACGAGCACAATGACCCAGTCAAATGACCCGGGGCGAGAGCCGTTCAACTTCATTAAATGTGAAGCCGTCACCCTGGCGGTCTCTCAAGCGGTGTGATCATCTCATTCCTTCACACCTCGATCTCTCCCGCACCACCACACATAAATAAACTTTCAAACATCTCCCTACACTAACCCGGCGCTCTTTAATAATGACCTGTTAACAAACCAAAACACGCTTTGTGATATTTTTCAATGCATCCGCATATTATTGCAAATATTGTAACCGTACATCACCCTGACCTTCACATCGCACGCCTAAGGGCACTTCAAGGCACTTTAAATGGCTTTCAGAGTGAAAAAGGACAAATTAAACTCACAGTGTCATTAAACTCTGATGAAAGTGAACTCTCAGATCGACATCCATTCAACATGCGAACAAAGCCTGCTGATATCACAGCTACACCTCAAATGCCCTTGTAGTATCTTTACGTAAAAAACATGAAACTTTCACACGCCATCATAATTGCGGCCTGCTCCAAATGTACAAAAGGTAAATCGGGCCACACATGGGTAGGGGTTGTAAAGAGGCTAACTGTAAGATAAACATGTTTGGATGCTCTGCAGCGGTCACTGTTCCTTTCCTGCCCCCCAGCTCTTTTCCCAGGGTTCCTTGGGGCAACCTGTCTGGCTAATTACCTGCTGAGCTGTAATGAGCTGCCAACAGCCAAACACACACGCATTCCAGCGTATCCACATGAGTTATTTTCTTAATACACACACACGTAAATGCAAATGTTCATTGTTGTTTCTCACACACTGAAAAGGATGCACAGTTATTACAGTTCAATGCAGTCGAGTTGAATTATTGCAGGAGAGCGGACATCTATAAATGGACATACACGAGAATGAATGTACAGAGATGAACGGTTGTTAGAAAATGTATAGAGATTAGCCCTTGACTGTCATGAAAGCAAATTAATAAACGTTTACATTCACACACAAAAACTCAAAATATGTGCACACACACACATGCAAAAATAGTTCAATATGTTCGCCGTCATTCAAGCACTCACGGCGCTACACTTAAAACGCTCGACTCATGCAAAGGCTGATGGGTAACCTCTGACAGACGGCAGGCCATTTAGCATCCAGCTCACCCAGACAACACACACACACACTTCCCCCCCATTGCTGCAGTGCCTGGGGGGGTTTCCACGGTGACGGGCCGTGTCAGCGTCAGGCGCTCAAATCTGCCAGTCCGCGCTACGGCCCCGCCATCTGATTGGCCGTTGCATGCTGCTATGGAAACTCAGGCGGAAGGATGGAGGGGGGCAAGCAGGGTGTGATGGTCTTTCCTGGATGTCCCTGCCCTCATGGGACCTCAGACGCATATGTTTATGAAAACCTTAAAACTGAGGGTCCTCAAAACAGCTTGTCTAATCGACTAATGCTGAATAAACACCAGCTAGACCAGCTAACCTGTTCAGTTTATATTGTTGCTGGTTAAGTTTTAAGAAACTTATTTTTCTTGGTTACCTTGGTTAAAACATTTTCATGATTTTGAGTAAGAAACCCAAACAATAGTGCAAAACGAAACAAAATTTATATAATCTATTGCTCAGTCCCCACAGGATTTTGCAGAGATTTTTAGTCATTTCTGCGGCCAAAAATGCTTAATTTTACAGCGTCTCTATTCACATTTTGCGAGGTTTTTTTTACAGAAAAAGTTCAAAAATACTGCTTGAATTGGCGAATAGGGTTCTACCACCTGTGACAACATTATTTACGCATTTCCTATGATTAAAAGGCATGCAGCAGATTCATACTGAAGGTCTGGAAACCTTGACCGCTTTAAGTTTAAGGCCCGCCCAAGAGGCCATTTTGAGTGACAGGTCAAGCAACCAACCACGTTTCGTTTCATGCTGCTTCATGTTTATGGTTGTGGTCGAACAAGCCTATTTATATTTGTTTGATATAATGTGAAAGTTTCTCTTTGTATTCACTATATGGCATTAATAATAATAATAAAAAAATGAGGTAAGAAAGTTGCCGCAATTTTTTTTTTAATTTGTTTGATTATGGGTTAAATTCTGCGATCGCAAAAACCTTGTTTCAGCTGTTGTTTTCGCACCAAAAATACTCACAAATCTTCTAACATGCGTCATGACGCACGAACTAAAGTACAACAAACCCAAACAACACAATCTTGTTGTCTTGCTGAACTCCACTGACGATCGGTATTTTTAATCAGATTTATACTCACCCATGTCGTTCACGTGACAGGAAATGACGCAGTCGATCGCGCACACTGACAAACTTGGCAGCTAACGTTACTTTTCTGTCAATATAATTTTTTTGGACCTAGGAGATGAAAGGAACTTGTATATCCTAGTTACTTTTAAAGTTTACTCATACTAATAACAGTCAGAAATATTTAAATGTCTCTCTGTGTGTTTGAAACATCGTTTTATTCATACTGAATACCTACAGTTTGGTTTGGCTGCATGCATGGCGCAGGTGTCGCGCGCCGTCGTTGCAAGTGCGCTGCGCATGCGCAGATGTTTATTTCTCGCTTGATTTCCACAGAGAGTTGCAGAAATTATATCTTCATTTTGAAATATAATTTCGCTACATAACATGCTGTTTTCGTCGTCTAAGAGACGTTAAACGTAAAACGTATTACTTAAAATATATATATATAATGTAATGCGTGTGCAGCGCCATCTGGTGGGGCCAGGCTCTTAATTTAGGGACGCCATGAATGTGTGCTGCATAGATGATCCTGTGTTATTTTTTTAGGGCTGTTCTTGTGTTGTTTAACCTCAGCTGACCATTTACTGCAAGTAATGAAGACTAACATGAACAACCAGGTCTTTAGCCACTAGAAAATAACATTTGATCTTATAATTGAGGGCACCACTTACAGAATGTGGCTGAGCCAAAAGTGTTAATCTGAAGTGTGAAAATAGCAGAGTTTCCTACCCGTATCCAATCCAGCAGAAAACTGACCCAAGGAAGCTAGAGGGGTCCATTTGTGTCTACGGGAGTGTGTCTGTGTGCGTTTCTGGGCTGTTGCGCGCTGGTTAACCCTTAAGTGTTTTGCCCGCAGGACGTCATTAAATGTTCAACAGCACACCTGGGAGGAGCTGCAGCTAATATGAGCGAGAGAGAGAGAGTCTAAATGCTTCTAGAGAACACACACACCAGTCAAGGAAGCAGTCATATCCATAATTGATGGTCGCTTTTTATTGAGGTACCGTGGGACAGAGGACGGCAGCCTAATTTGATGAGAAATCGTTTTTTAAGGTTGTTCCTTTGGTTTGACACATCTGCTTTGAACTCTCAACTCAAACAGCTCTCGCCTCTGATGGAAGAATTAAAGATACATGCGAGAATAAATCTTACATGCTGCTGAGATCAGTGCATATAAAGGTGTGTTTGGAGAGGGGGTGTTTTGGACTCTCCCAAAAAAGTGGCAAACAATTCCTGAAAAACATAACTAAAAAGTTAGAAGAAAAAGGAAAAGCAAAGCCGCAGAACCGTATATTGAGAAATGAAATTAAAACCACCTATTTATTATTCATAATATTATTTGTTGTTGCGTTAATAAAGGTTAAAGAAACTGTAAATTATGCGTGTGCTCATTATGATAATGACGTCTGCCGAGGAAGGTTTAAATCTCTGCATCTGAATGTCTAATAATTCAACTTTTTATGGTGCACACACCAAACGCACATTTTTATATTTTCTAAGAAAAATGCAAGCAGTAGCTTCCCGTTCAAACTCGACGGCACAAACAATGCTAAAGCTCACAGTCCAATAGATGTTTCTCATGTGTGTCAAGGTTATAATCTGCTCACCTCAAGGGTTTACCAGTCCAACCGCTAAAGAAACCCAAACCCCAGAGTTCAGTCTGTGGCAAACATTTGTGCATTTATGAGACATCCAGTGTCTAAACTGAGACATGACACAAATCATATTTTGAACGTCTCAGTTGTATAGAGAGCTAACATGTACTTTTCCTTTTTAGATTATTCTCAAAAGATTCTTGCAAAAGCGAATTATCCGAGCTGTCCAAATGCATTGTGCAGCTTTGTGCTCTTACTGTTTGTCAACATGTGTGTCTCTTTATTTCTCCTAAAGAATTGTAAGACCTTATTTTAAATGAAACCGAATAGCATTTTGTCTGGTATTGCGTGTCACACATATATTTTATTGTATTTGAGCAAATCAGTTGAGTGGGAAATGTCATGTGATTTGAGTTGCAGTAAAATGACACAATGATAAATGCTTTATGCAACAATAAACAGTAAAATTATAAATACATATACGATATATTCAAATAAATATTTAAAACAAAGTTATACATGGGATTTCTGTGTAGGTGACCAGACAAGATATGTTAGCTCAAGTGTATTCGTCACACTGGAATGTGCATTGTGGGTATTTCACAGTGTATAAATGTACTATGCGTTGTTTATAAGACCGCATGAAAGATTGCAATATTTAATGCCTTGTAAATACTTTTGAAGCCTGTGCTAAGGGTGTATAATGATGTTTACAACAGGCGTATTAAAACTGCATGCTCTCACCTGGGTTGGCAGAGGCTGGTCCCTCTTCCCTTAGGCGGGTTATGGTTCTCGCTCTCAGAATGGCCCCAGGCTTTGGTTCTAACACACCCATCCAGACATATCTCCTATCTCTCAGTTCAGCTCTCCCTCTACTGCCGTCTGCCTCGCTTCATCTCTCTCTCTTTTATTGGCTGTGTTTTCTTTATAACCAATTATACTTTCCTTTTAAGCTATAACCTCTTGTTGTCTCCTCCCTTGACCACAGCGTTTCCCTCAGGTTGTAGCTTCAAGCATGCAGATCGGTGACATGATTATGTAAAGAACTGATAGTTAAAGGCATGGCTTTAAGTAGTTTCCTCGTTTTTTAAGAGAATTTTAATTGAAACAGCAAGTTTAAATAGCAAATAGCCCTTAATTTACATCATAAATGAGGCCGGTGGTTTAATGGCAAGAAGACATTCGAGCCATTCCAGCGTTATGGATGTGACATTTATTTGTTACCAATAAACTGAACCATCTGTTTATATTTTAGTAAACCTTGTTGAGAATAATATCAGTCTATGCACAAGTTTCCTATTTTAAAAAAGGAAAATAAACATGCGTTATGGGCGTGACAAAAAAGTACACGGTTTTGGGGAGACGAAAAACTTTCTTGGAATTAAAATGCACAAACCATGAAGCAATAATATCAAACAAATGGAGAAGGGATGCCTCTTCACAGAACATAAAATAGTTCTTTTATTTTAATTTCCATGTGCCCATTTATGAGGAATATGGATGTGACAATCCTGAAAATGGCACTTACCCGACTATGAAAAATCGTGCACTAAAAACAAAACAAATTTTTTTTTGAAGAGAGACCTGAAATTGGTATTTGAACCACCAAATGTTGACATCTGTGATATTAGTTTAGTAAAAACCTTTGGTAAAAAATACATTTGGATTGCAAGTTAAAACTTTCATGTGTTTGTATTCTCAGAAGAAAAAGTCTCACCAATGTCACAAACTAAGCTCAGATTTGTCAAGTTAACAATAAAAGTCAACATTATTAAATATATCATATTTGTAAATATAAACATTTACCCATTTCTCATCAAATATATAGCCTACAAACTTTTTTTTTTGCTCCACATTCAATGCATTTCAACAATTGCCTCATATCTATCTACTGTATTTATTTTTCTATTTCTGGATATTTAGTTGGAACATCTGAGAAAAACCTCTCCTGAGCTGTGAAAGAGCGAACTCTCACTAATGCACAGCCTTAAAGTGATAGTTCTCCCAAAAATGAAAATTCTGTCATCATTTACTCATCATCTTGTTATGTCAAACCGGTATGACTTTATTTCTTTCGCAGAACACCAAAGAAGATATTTTGAAGAAAGTTGGTAACCGAACAGCGCTGGACCCCATTCACTTCTATTGAATGGACACAAAACCACTGCAAGTGAATGGGTGCCAGTTAACAACTCTTCAAAATATCCTCTTTTGTGTTCCACGGAAGAAATAAAGTAATACAGGTTTGAAATGACAAGATGATGAGTAAATGATGACAGAATTTTCATTTTGGGGAGAACTATCACTTTAAGGCTGTGCATTAGTGTATTATTAAAGTGAACTACATTCAATGTACAGTTTGGTCAGAGTTTGCTCTTTCATAGCTCAGGAGAGGTTTTTCTCAGATCTTACACCTAAATATCTTTATCATTTTACTTTAAACCACATGCTCTTACCAGTAACGTGAATAAATAATTTTTAATATTGATTCAATGAAAGACAAACATAGGCATGTATATGAAAGAGTCGGAATGCTCGAGCAGTTGGGATTGCGAGTTGAGTTGTGCCTGTGGTTTGTTTGACAGAACCTCAGCGCAGGCTCGTGTTATATTGTGATCGTACACGGCTTCAGGGAGCAGGGCATGATGGGTGATGATCCTGACTCCCCGTTTGTGGTGCTTTGAGATACAGAAACACACACGTTCTTCAGAGGCTCAACTTGTCTCTTCTGCACTGGCGTATGATGCTATGGGGCTAATCCACATATTAAAGCTAATTTATGGAGATCCGGTAAACCCTGCCGTTAAACATGCGGCCAAATTAATATTCAAATGTAATTCCTCACCTAAAGAAATAAAAAATGCTAATGGCGTTCTCATTTAGTTTCGGCTGCCGTTGCTCGGAGGCTGATGGTCAGATTTCTCAAGGCCGAGTATTTAACACTGAAGCCGGAGCGCAGAGAGAGAGAGAGAGAGAGAGAGAGAGAGAGAGAGAGAGAGAGAGAGAGAGAGGGGGATTTTCTTAGTGCAAATAAATAAGGAAGGAGCAGTGAACGTGTGTCAGTGTATGTAAACGTAAGCCGCTGGATGTATCTCGGTCAAACAGATATAGTACTTTTATTCACGGCATAATGTTTATGACCTCTCGGGCCAGAAAGAGGTCGTGTTTTAATTTCAACCTCATCTCCTACCGGGAAACAATTTTATATGCAAAGCTTTATTTACACAAATTTAATTATGACTTACAGATGTGGAAAAAAAACAAAGGCCAAAAAATCTTTTGGATTGGCAGGGAAGTTGCGCATTAGCTGTCACCACCTGTGGCTGTTTTCATAGGGTTGTCTATGTGTGTCTGGGGGGGATGCATAAAACAAATGAAAATATGAAAATATAGACATTGGAATGTCATTGTGTGTGCTCCTCCGGGGTGCAGAGGGTATTTACATATTCATATATTCATCCGGATACATGAATAATTTCCCTCTCTCTCCAAAGGTTAAAGCTCATTAATTAAAGCCCAACAATTAGAGGAATATTTTCTATTATTAATTGTTTTTTTATGCGGCCGCACAGAGCTGTTATAATTTATAAATGACCTGAACTCTTCTTTATAGTTTCCACCCTGTTACCATTGAAAGCCAGTTTACCTTGGGCAATGACAATCTTCAGCTTAACCTCTCAAAGAGCTGCCACAGGGCAGTTCCTCCAGCCCAACAAACAGCTCCTCCTAGATCATCCACAGGGAATTGACTCTGCACAAATGAATCGGTCCAGAGAATGAGTGCTCTGGAAAACTGAAAACCAGCCGTGTGAACTAGAAACAGAAGGATGGATGCAGATGTGAAAAATGTCAGCATTTTTGATAAAGACTACAGTTTAAGGTGAAGCGTGTCAATGCTGAACCGCTAACGAAAATAATATTTTGGTTATTATTTAATAGAATTTCTGAACGCTCCTCATATCTGTCATTGCAGTGACACAGACGGCCCGGCCCACTCACCCTATTGGTTGAGCCAATGTTACCATGTCCAGATGTCAGGGTGGTTGGGAAAAAGAGACAAACAGGCCAACCGAAGTGTAGATTACCTGAGGGGAAAATACACACAGTAAGAAACTGATTAACTATGTATTAAAGGGGTTAAATCAGAATTATTTTCCCCTGAGGTCTTATGTGACTCAAAGTTAACCACCAGAGGAACATGTTGTTCAGAGGTTGCGCTTTCATATCTCAGGAGATGGAGTTCTTAGTTGTGCTTTATTTAAGCATCAATTATTTTGGTGAAACAATTTACACACAAAAAAAGAGTAAATTTTAACGCTCAATGAAATATACTGTTTAAATTGAGTAAATGTAATGTTTCAATATCATTTTTTAGTTAAATACCTATTTCTTTTCATTAAATAAACTTAGTTAACTTAGTAGGAATACAAATATTGTATTTTTCTTTGTTCTGTTTAACACAAAATGAGATATTTTGAAGAATTTAGGAAAACAAACAGTTGTGGGGCACCTTTGACTACCACTTAGTTGTTCCTACTATGGTAGTCAATGATGTCCCGGAACTAAAAATGACTAACATTCTTCCAAATATCTTTCTCTGTGTTCATTAGATCAAAGTAATTTATACAGGTATGAAATTACACAAGGGTGAGTAAATGATGACAGAGTTTTCATTTTTGGGTGAACTTTCCCTTTAATATAGTTTTTTATTTTTGTGAAATTTACTAAGCCACTGGATTGTTGTTTTTAGAGTGAAAAAAGAATGTAGATAGAGGAAAAACTATTTGGATTTGGCTAAATGTGATGAAAAATGTTTGAGTTCATATTAAGATCTTCAATAATATTGGCTTTTGATTGCAGACTTGGCAAATCTGAGCTCGGTTTGAGACAATGTTGACATCTCTTCTGAACTCTTTAATGGAGACATTTGTGAGATATCTGACTCTAGAGACTTAACTTCATTTAATCTCACTGATGTCTGTCCATTTCCCCCTGTTCTCTGGCCTTTCTATGTAGAGAAAAGTGTACATTTTTCACCTGTGCTGTTTCCCGGGTACTGCAAAGACACACAAACCCTGAATTAGAAACTGTAAATTGCCTGTAGGTGAAAGCGTGAATGTGTTTGTCTGTCTCTATTTGTGTAAGTCTATATATGATAGACTGTTTGTCTGTTTGACAAGAATACAGGAGAGATGATAAATATTCACAGAAAGCTGTTACACTTGCCTGAAGCACAATGTCAAGTCTGTATGCTATAGTTTCAGTTGAAAACCATAAACTGCATGCTGAAATTTGAAAAGTTGTCTGTACTAAAGCCACAATACAGTAGGTAATTTATTTGGACGTATCCGAAGCTTTCTAGTTAATTCTATGGGTACAAAACAACAGAGGCGTATATTCGGTCAAGAGGAGAGCAACGTTTTTTGGGGGTTGAGAGATTTGGGTCACTTTCCACACACATATCAGCACATTTGGTGACACCCACAAAATACAAAACCTCATTTGCCAGACTGTATGAAACAATAAACGATGAAACATCTGAAACAAATCGGACGACTTCAAATAAGATGCTCTATTCATTTTTGAATGCTACACATGCAGTTAATGTTGAGGGAAACTGCACCTGATGTGCGAGCGTGTGAAATGAGTACGCAACAAGTCTACGTGTGCGTCTGTATTTCTCTCTTCATTTCTGTCTCTGCGTTTTAAATATATTTGTTGATTCGAGGGCGAATAATGACGGTAAATCAACTCGGGCCAGCTTTAATCTTAATTAATCACCTCCCACGTTTTCTGTCTAAAAACGTGGAAAAAAGTTGTGCAATATTTATTAAATCACACCAAAAACGTTCAATGTTGGGGGGGGGGTTGGGGATCCTTGAAATTTTCATCAAACGTATTCTAATCAGGCAGTCGTCAGGTCAGCTAATGAGATGGCAGTAGTTTAGGTCTGACACTGGCTTCGATAAATGAGTAGCTCTCTCTCTCTCTCTTTCATCATGGCTGAGGCTCATTAGTTCGTCTTTCAGGGCTCCGTTTGATTATAGTTTCACTTTTTAAAAGTGAAAAATATTTCACTCGTTTACTCTCGTTACTCCTCAAGGTCATCGTTTGAAGCCGCTCCTGTCAATAAGAGATAAATCGACCGGCGCTTTCCTCGCTCTCGCCCGTTCTGTTCGTACCTCCTTCCCGCTCTCGCTTCAGAAATGTCTTTCACTGTCCTTTTGCTCCTGAGTTTCGTGGCTCTAATGATCTCTCCCGTCCCTCCGTTTCACTCACAACATCCTGACAGAGGAAAACAGAGCAAAAGTGAGACTTACAAAACCGAGTAAGCTGCCTTGCTGTCTACTGTCTACATACAGTACAGTAGGCAGCTGTATTTTAAGACAGCATCATAAATCATAAATGAAACCCCATAAGCAGATCCAGACTTTAATCTGCAGTTTTTTGATTTTGCTGAAGTGTCTATGCATGTTTTTAAGGATGGTAAGATGTGTAAAATAGAGCTGAAAGCTTTAAACTCTTATTTGTAGCTGGGCATTAGCAAATTAGCCAAAATGTTTAATGGACACATAAAATAACACACGCGTCATACAAGTACTGATTACATCACAGCATAAGCCAAATACTGTTCATTTTTGTGTATTATGATAAGCCTCCTTTGCATAGAAAGAAAATGCTTTTAGACTAAAAGTAATACAAAGTAAAAACAAAAAGAGCAAAAAGAGAAAATTGTGTAAAGTGTGTCCAATAATGCAGTATGTAAATTGACGCATTCAATTTAATAGACCAATTCTCAGTATGCATGCTTTGCACCATAATACATTCGGCTCATGTTACATGATTTAAAATACATTAAACTTTCAACATTTAAACATAAGAAAAACTAAACGGACTGACAATTCTAATCAGACAAGCACGCGTGTACCCCTTTAACTACATTTTGGGGACAAATTTATACCCAGAAGTAAGCAAAGCCTGAAAAATCTGAGCAAAACCTCCCTTTGGAGATGTCCTCATTGTAAAAACACTACAAGAAAAGTAAAAACGCAAAAAGTTAGAGTGTAGGTTAGGTTAGTATCTGTGTATAAAAACAATAGAAGTCTATGGAATGTCGTCATTTAGACAAAGAATGTCAACAAATGTGTGTGTGATGGGTTTCTGCTAAGCTCACTCTAAATGTAGCGTGTTTGTGTCTTTAGCCGTAAACGTGGCGTGCGATACGGGCCTAAGGCAGCCTGCAGAAATTAAAGCACAATCGATATCAACTGATACCTCTTCCTCTGAATCTCTGTGTGTGTGTTTGTGTGTGGTCCTCGTAAACCATATATACAAGTGTGTGTGTGTGTCATGTGCTCATTAGTGCAGCTGTTTCAGGGATTAGCAACTTCAGTCATATTAATTGTTAAGTGCTCTTAATGATATTTTTCAATGACTGTCAGTCATCTTAAAATCCGCCCCTCAGCGTGTTTCTCAAACTCACATCTTTCTGTCTCAGTACACACACACACACACACACACACACACAGTTTGTCACTGGAACATACGTGCCAAAAGTGAAAATTGACATCTTCACACTTTTTCTCAATCATATTATTAAAGATGTATTAAAATGTTGTACGCATGTTCTGTTTGGAGTGTCACCTGAAAATCAATTTATAGACAAACAAGCATAGACAAAATATAAATAACTGATAAAACTGTAGTCAGTGTATGCTTTATTTACTGAGAGCTTTTTGGGGTTTTTTGAATATTACAATAAAACCTATATAGTAGCTAAAAAATGTTGTTAAATGTATACATTAAACGAGTTTTCTTCTCTCAATTTGTGTCATAGATCTCGTATTTTGATTTAGGATTCAATCCAGACGCCAGTTTTGGCCACTATGTTACTCATTTATTCCAGAGGGGAATGAAGTCATTACATTCTCACATTGTCCAGATAATCCTATACACATCATTTACAAATCTCTCTTCACATGCCTGTAAAATATTTATTTAGTGTGTATTTTAATAAATCTTTTGCATGGTCAGAAATTGGATAATCCTTGTAAATCCAAAGCAATTAGCAGGTTAATTTCTCTGTGAAATAAAAACGCTGAGACTCTAAGTGCTGTGTTTGTCTGAACATCTTGAAGATGATTCAAATATTGAAAGACGCTTTTGACAGTATCGCTCTTTCCCTGAGATAGTATCTCTCTTTCTCTTTCCCTGTATGTGTGTATGTTTGCGCTGAAGCCCCGCCCCTGACCGGGGTCTCAATCTCATATTTAAAATATCAGACAAAGTGCTGTGATGTCACAAAGCATCAATGTCTAGTCAACTCGCTCTCTCGCTGTGTGTGTTAACAGAACACCTTCCTTTTCTTCCTCCATCATCCTGTCACTCTTTCGTGTCCCGTTCATTCCTGCCTCAATGTCTCTCTCTTTCCTAAAGCTACCGAATGCAGGATGCTCAACGCAATCTATAGGCCTCAGGGATACAGCAGAGAAGAGAGAGAGACATAGAGAGAGAGATAGAGAGAGAGACAGGGCACTCAGCTGGTGTCTAGAGATGAACATGGTGCCCAGAGCAAGACAAACGGGAAACTCATTGAGCACCCCGAACCCTGACAGCACATCAGCCTGACACTGCAGCCATGCATACATACACACACATGCACACTGACACATGCACAACATGACCACAACTTTGTTTCTAAATTCTATCCATGCACGGATGCAGAATGCACACGTTAAGTTCATAGACTCCTGCTGGTGTTATACATAGACTATATAATTATTTTAAGGCTAACAAATTTTCACTACACGATTGGGTACACAATATTTTGCATATTACATTTTTTAAAGAAAAAATAAATTCATATTTTATTTTAATTATTTTGTTTTTTTTGTAACAATTGTGATCCCTATAGGCAAAATGTTTACCAGGTGCAAAATTAGCTTTGATGGAGTGTCAAACAGAAATCAGTGGCAGATTATATACAATATTATCATATCAATATCAATAATTACAGTTATTAATATCACAATTATTGAAAATACCTGTATATTGTAACACCAATTATATTTTCAATGGCTGCAGACTAACCCTAGCAAAAACCTCAAATAAAATGTATTGCATTTTATAGAAATAAATAGAATTAAAATAAGCAAAGAAAATCAAATTGTATCTGCTTTATTAATCATTTTTAACTAATTCAGCTATCTGAGAATACAAAATTACATATACACCTATAGAGAAATACTAACTTTTTCATAGGACAATAAAAATATACTATAAAAAAATAATGATAATAATATGAACTATTATTATTATTTTCTTAACCATGAGGTCACCGTAGCCCCATGTATAAAACTCATCTATACCTTAAAGTGTGCATACTGTATGTAGTCAATAATGCCTATACAGTGTGCACATATTTATGTACGGCATTTGCACATTTCAATTTCATTTTTGTGCGTACACAACATTTATACAGTACATCAGGCCACAAATGTTTACACTGTGAGCTTTTCCAGATGTCTGGCTCACATCCAGGAACATATTTAAACCCAGAGCAAAGCTCATTAAACCCCATACAGTGTTAACACAGATACACTCTCATCTAAAACAATATAAGCATTTATAGTTAAAGCGGTCCGGTCTGAAGAGACGTTCAGAATCACACACAGAAAAAACAACCCCAGACTCTCACACACACGCGCGCGCGCACACACACACACACACACACACACACACACACACACACACACACACACACACACACACACACACACACACACCACGCACACACACACACACACACACACACACACACACACACAGGTCCTTATAGTACGAGAGACAGAGGACTGCTGTGTGGCAGAAATTTCAGAGGGATGAGTCTGTGTGTGTGTGTGCGCGTGTGCGCGTGTGTGTGTGTGTGTGTGTGCGCGCGTGTGTGTGTGTGTGTGTGTGTGTGTGTGTGTGTGGAGACTATGGGGTGTGTGTGTGTCTTTGGGGTGGGGGGGAATAGTGTCAGCTGCACAGGCAGCAGAAAGCAACATCTTAATAAAACAGCCCGAGGCAAAATCCCATTAAAGACTTCACAGAGCAACCAGGTACACACACACACACACACACTATACAATACATCTGTCTGTCTTTGTGTACGAGTGTGTGTGAATTCATTTGGACTGTATAAGCCTGTGTGTGCATGTCTGTGTGTGCGTCTCTCTGTGTGTGCGTCTGTGTGTGTGTGTGTAGGGTTACAGACCTCACTGCGACCTCAGTACCTTCAAAAGCGTTCTGAGAATACCAATAAGAAAGAGTGTGTAAAGCACAACGCTTTGATGTATTGTGTGTGTTTGTGGGAGAAAGAAAAACTTTTTCCACCGTGCGTACATTTTTTGGGAGCTGTATGGATTGTTCAATATTTCACATTTATTTTACAACCAGCCTGAGCAGAAAGACAAAGACAAGAAACCACAATAAAACTGGCCAAACACACACAAATCCTACACAAAAGCGACCGAAAGCTTTGACGTTTTTATATTAGCATTTCACACACAGAGGCAGATAAAAGCGCGGGAAATTAGCGCGCGTAAAACATCTAAATCTGTCAGCGCGCGAATGGCACGTAGTCTTGGAAAGAGAGAGAAAAGACAGACGCAGAAGTTAAAACTCTCTGACTTTCTCTGCCCAAACGCAGAACTTCACGTTTTTGTAAACTATTGTTATGACAGCATGTCACTTCGGTTTGAGCGTTAGCGGTTAGCGCGCCAAGCGCAGCGGCGCGGACGCGCGGCGCGGTGCAGCGATCTTTAGCGAGACCCTAAGGCTATTGTCATAAAGCTCAACGGCGCTAACAGCCAACTCTAATTCACTTGTCAGCTGCCTGATAAAATACTGCACAAATGCCATTTTAACTGAAGCAGCTAATGGGGAAGTTTATAGGTCTGCTGGTGCCTGTGTGTGTGTGTAAAAGTCTTCACACCAGTCACCATCTAAAGAATATTAGTGTAATCAAGCAGAAATAAACTGTCTAACATTATCTGCTAAAGTTAAATCGCCTGTTAACCCCTGTAATCCACACAGCCAATGAGTCCTGACCCGGGTTTTAATCTCTGAATGCCAAACTAACCCTTTAATCTGAAACATTACACATTAAAAGCTGCTGTTGACTCTAATGAAGAAATCTCTGTTGTTCTACTGCCAAACTACTACACTCCATTGAATTAAATAGGAAAATGTATCTGTTTTTTATGTTAGATGTTGTTGAGATGCCTAATAAAAAAGAAAAGAAACCATCACAAAAACTCCAATGGAGTTAATGGTTATAATGGGAATAGTATTGGTTTTAAATGAAAACTATAATGGTCTCAGTGGGTCTCTATTGGTAATGTGTTAGGTTATATTGGTGGGATGTTATCTGGCGAATTGGAACTAGAACACCATTAAATCCTACTGGAAAAGACCCAAACACAGTACATACAGGAATTTTCTAATGATTTGGTAAACACCGGATGTTAAGGACACTTGTAATGGTAGCCATCACAATTTTATTGTTTTTCCTTTCAGCACACACAGAACGGTCAGGTGTGTTTGGCATAAATAATTTTGATTTATCAACTGATATATATTGACACCTATTATAAAATAAAGCAAACCAGATTAACACAGAAGACACAAAGAAAAGCAGACATTCCTCAAAATCCAGACATTAAGATATTCGGGTGTAACGGGGCCCATGCCTGGCAATTCATAAAACGTATATGTTATTCATGATGTACTGGAAAATAAGAACAGCGTGGTTTTACGATCACGGTACAACATATTTGACAAAATAATTATAATTGTTCTTTGGTAAGGTGAGCTACAATCAATAAAAACACAGAAAAACTAACAACGTTGTTTATACATTGAATGTAATGTTCTATCAAATTACTTTCAAAAAGTACTGTGCTATACTAAAGTAATGTACTATAGTATGCTAGATATATACCGTGAAAGTGAGTAAATACCATATTATTTACCCTGGTATATGTCCAAAACACATGATGAAACCATTATCACTTTGATTGATGGTCACTTGATCGCGACTGATGTATAACGCCCCCTGGTGGCGCGAGGAGCAGCTTTGATATCAATAAACCCGCGCAGCTCTCAGAGGTGAGAGGGCGCGAGACAGGTGACTAGCGGAAAGCTCGTGCGTATCTCTCCGCTGCATTTAGCCGTTTTTCGTACCGGTCTTGTTTACCCTTAAATATCTATCGGTGAATGTCACATACAGTAAACGAAAATAACGAGTGCGCGCGCGGCCGAGTCTGGTCTGTATTACTGTGGCAACAGCGACATCTGCTGAGGACGTCACAATCGCAACGGTAACCATAGCTGCAACTATAACATCACAGTCACCAAACTGAGTTAACACAGTGAGACGGTGGTAAACTAGTATAATTCACCACTTTTATAATAAAAAGTTATTGAATAAAATAATTATGCTACAACAATTACGGATGCTTATTTTGGAAGTAAATCGCATATTATTTTATTATAAAACCGTCAATATAGTTAAGTGGCCTTGCCAAATCCATTATGAAAATTAACCATGGTTTTACTACAGTAACCTAGTACTGTGGATGTATGGTATTTCTAGTAAAATTATCGTTGTCTCACTAACAATTCAATTCACTTTTTTGTCTCATCTTTGAGGAGTGACACACTAAAAAATAAATACACTATACACAATAATTATAATACAGATCGATATAGACAAGGTACAAAATACACAGTTAACCATAGTTTAACCATAATATTTGTAGTAAAACTATATGGTCATTCAAATGGTGACAGTCTAAATAATTTAGAACCACCAAAAAAAAAAAACATTGTTACTACACTGTTACTATATAATAAAACCATGTTAATTTTTCATTATAGATATGATATAGACAGTTTCAACAGCAACAATATAGACAAACATTATGTGGCCCAAACTTAACTTCCGGTAGACCGCCGCAAAAAAATCTAATTTTAGTCATTTTAATGTAATTTAACACAATTAAATATTAATGTCAATATAAATTGCAGTATTATAATCAAACACAGACCGGAAGTTAACTTCAGGCCATGTGCGTGCATCTATAGTAACTAACAAAATACATGCTTTTTTATGCCTTTTAAGGCAAAATATATATTTTGGCTGTGTTATATTGGTGTGTGTTTGCTTAACAAATACAATTTACCCATTAAACAAAACACAGCACTGTCTCGCCAACTTTATTGCTCAATTATGATTGTACTGAATATGGTATGTTGGCATAAACTGGTTAATTTAAAGGTGATTTTGAAGAAGAAAGAAAGATTATTGTAGTAAAGTTCATTTCATTATATTCTTCTGACAGAAAAGTATAAATAAAGTTGTTGTGTGATGAAGTTATGAATCACATTCCTACACAAACAAAAATAAAGACATAGGATGTGGTGTTTTAAACAACACAATAATGTGTGCATTGCTACATATGTGTGTATGTGTTAAATTGAGTAACACAGTTGTGTAGATGTTGTTTTGATTGAGTGAGAGCAGAAGATGCTAAACTGTGACTTTCCCGTTCAGTGTTCCTGTGTGTGTGTGGGTTTGAGTAATGGTATCTGTCTGGAATGATTGACTCTCAGGAGACAGATAACTGGTGTCAGACTGTCAGCGTGAACTCTATCACACCAGCGCATCTCTTTCAGACGCAGAGAACTGAAGGTAGAGACAGACAGATTGAAAGAGTGAAGCTCGGTCTCTCTGTTTGCTTTACGTTCTGCGCGCAATCTTTTCCCTCCAGCCCTGTACATTAAACAATTTACCCAAACTTTCCTCGCAGTGCCGGAGCAAACACAGGCGCTAACTGTTTTAGCTCAACGGTAAACAGGATCTCAGATCGGATTTTAAACTCATTTAAATTCACATTCTGCTTTCGCTTCTGTGCGCCAGACGCTAATAATATGCTAAAAACATTAGATATTCAAAACAGCTCGCAACACATTTAATGTTATTCATTTCTGACAGCGAGAAAACAAAGACTTTGCGAAGAGAAATGACAACGCATGGAGGGATGAACAGGGATATGGTGAGGGGAAGGCCCGGGAGTCAAGAGGTGAACGGTCAGGAGCTCCAGAGCAGAGGACGCTCTGGAAGAACAGAACCATCAGAAGAAAGGCTATACAAGGGTCAGAACCACAGGGACACAGAGAGAAAAGAGATTTTTATTCTTTCTCATATCATTACTCATTTACTGTTTTTACTGGTGCTTTGGTGATGTACAACATGTGTTAAGTAATCATGCCAATAATGTACTTTAAAAATAAATAAGAGGGTGAATGGTTGGGTAAGACCATCAATTGGAATATGTCAACAGAATTAAATGAAACATTTTATTTTCATTTAATATTTAAGTTTAGGTTATACAGGGTTCCCAAAAGTATAAGACTACCAAAATGCTGTTATCGCGTTTTCAGCTTTGGATTCAAACTATAATATATTTTTATCAAATTATTAACAATTTGGGGTACATGTAAATAAGAAAAACGGAATTTTTGTTTTTCTTATATTTAGAAAGTAACCATACAATCTCTTTTTCATTCACATCACCTGTCATAAGAACAAATCTGTCCATTTATTCACACGTATGTGGTTTAAAACCTGTATATGACACAAGAGAAGACATTTTGAGAAATGTCTCAGTGGTTTTGTGTTCATACAATGAAAGTCAATGGTGACCGATGCTGTTTGCTTACCAACATCCTTCAAAATATCTTCTTTCGTGCTCTGCAGAATAACAAAAGTCACACAGGCAGGGGCGTAGCCAGAACTTTTTTTTTAGAGGTGGCCAGGTAAGACCCAGTGATTTTATTAGGGTGACCAAAAAATCCTTACAGACTGAAATTCTTAAACTTCTACTGTAATTTACACCAATTCTTCATTACACATAGTTTGCTGGTCAAAACATACACAAAGAACGTAAAGTAAACAATTTATTCGCAATGCTTTCATGTGCCAACATTATTTTAAAATAATTTGCTAGCTATCATTTGCAGTAAGTTAGCATTTTGTATAGAAAATAAACATTGCAGTACCCCAACTTAAACTTTCGCGAAAATGTAATTAATAAATGGAATCCAGTTAAACAAAACTGATTTTACTCACCTGATCCTTCTGCTCGCGATGAACTTTCATGGTACACAGACAGTACACTGTCACGAAGCGGTTAGCAGCTGTTCAGCTATAGCGCTCAGACTGTTTGCGTCAGCGTATGACATCATATTAACGCGAGAGTAATGTTCTCGCGTTACTTTCAGTGTATACGCTAAATGATCTGCGCAGCACTCCGTAAACTCCGACACACATCTTAAAACTGCTTCGCACAACAGCGGTGGCCAGATAGGTGGCCATCCATCATTCAGGGGTAGCCGTGGCCACCCATGGCCACCATGTGGCTACGCCCCTGCACACAGGTTTGGAATGACATGAAGGTGAGTAAAACGATGAAAGAATTTTCATTTTTGGGTGAAGCCTATTTCCAGGTTCAAATGAAACATGGAGCGCTTTTTCACCATCGCGCCGAACTGTTCGATTACAGTTATGTTTCTATGTGAGCCTGGTTCGACAAGGCACGATTACAAACTGTTCCCGGCTCGGAATGTTCGGCACGGTTGTCTAACGTGCTAATAGAATGCGTGCAGAGATGTTATAGCTCAGTCTCTTGTGTTACCAAGACAGTGCGTGACGCGTTTGTGTTTACATTCTAAAGATTTCTGTTATCAGCCCTGCGGTGGGAAAAAAAAACATTTATGTACCGGCTGGCCCGGATCGGCATGGAGAGGAACTATTAAGCAACGAGAACGATTCGGCACAATGGTGGAGAAGCGCTCATGGACATTTCCAATGTCTGAGACGTTTGAACCTCACTGTATCATGTTACTAACCTTAAAACAAAAAGGCTGAGCAAGAAAGAGAAACTGAGAATATTTTAGGGGGACACAGAAAGGTTTTTGAGTTAACGGAGTACGGTGAGGTTACAGGAGTGATGGGGAAGTGTATATGAGAGGTAAAGTGTGTGTGTGAGTAAGAGAGAGAGAGAGAGAGAGAGAGAGAGAGAGAGAGAGAGAGAGAGCAGCTCTGAGACTAATTAAATGAGCACAAGGCAGAGAGTGTTCTGAGGAGAAGCCATCGCTGGGCCGGGACTGAGGTAATGATGGAAAAAAGGATTTAGTCTATCCACCATCTCTCCATCCTCTGCTCTTTTTCTCTCGTTATTGAGCAGGTGTCGGTGTCCCAGCAGTGTGTGTGTGTCCCTGCGGAGGTTTTCACACCTCTTGGCTCTCGTGACTGTATCTGCTTTAAACTGGGGCTCAAACTCCCCTTTACTGAGAGATACTCTATGTACAACATAAACCGCAACCAGACGTCCAACCAGTGTTGGGTAAGCTACCTTGAAACTGCAGTTGCTATCTACACGCTATCCTCAAGCTTATTGACTTACAAACCATATGAAGTTGAACTTAAATTCAATGATTTGTGAACATAAACGGTCTAAATGAATCTGTTTGTTGAAATGAATCAGATGATTCAAGAACGCATCCGACTATTGCCTAATGTGGCATACAAAACCAGCCATGTCATGCTGGAAGTCGCTAGTTACTTGACAAGCTACACTTTTTATTAAACATCCGAGTTTAAATATGTATTGAAGTTAGTAGTGTTTGTTACTTATAGTCAGTTTCTCCACAACACTCGTCTCAACATATTCAACAGCACGTCACATTTTTCTCTATTGGCCTTGCAAGAAACATTTAGATTTGTATAACAATGTCGCCATGTTTTTGACAGGTTCTCTAAAATCATTTCGCATTCACTACAGACAGGTACATACGGCCTCATTCCGGTCAGATGAGAGTTGAAACACATCAAATATCTTTAGTATTGACATCTTTCCATTGTGTTCTGCACTTTCACGGCAAATAAATTCTGCTGTCTGTCTATTCCTCCTGCAATAATCACTCTCATGAGAGTTTCTGCTCTTCGGTCCACTTCTGCTTTTAATAAAATCTTATTAACCCCAAACCAGCTGTCATACATCCACTGTTCTGCTCTGACCGCCTTTCCAAACACGGAACTCAATCTCCCTTCTATCAGAAATGACCTGTTTAATTCCTCATTTGTTTCTCCAAGACAGCAATTATTTGGAGAGCAAATGGACTCTTGCATCACATACTGTATATAAAGACAATTACAAACAAAAAGCAAACAGGTCTCCAGAAAATTAGATAAAAATGAGCTCACAATAGTCACAAAATCACAACCTGAGCTCTGATTTTCCATGTCTGCAATAAGAAGTCTAATATATTATCTAATATTTTGTTAAATCAAATCTATTTTACTATATCTTTCAATTCACTGTACATTTATTTCAGCATCTCAGACAATGTACTCAGATAAAACAACTGAGAACTCTTTCAAAGCTATAAGCAACCTGTGAGCAATAAACGTTTCTTGTCCCAAAAACTTTAGATTTGCATTAACCCTACACTGTAAAACTTTTCTGTAGTTTTGCAGCAGTTTTGCCAGTAAATTACTGTAGATTTGATTGCTACTTAATATTTTCCTATAAGTACTGTCAACTTTACTTTAATCAAAATTAAAACACTTTTGACTTTTGATATTCAAAATGAGCAAAAGAAACTGGTCTCATTACTTGCATTACACTGCAAAAATGACATTGTATTGTATTTTTGTTTTGTTTTCTAGTCAAAATATTTCAAACGTAATAAATTACGATACATTTAACATAACAAGAAAAGTAACCTAAGATATTTAGTCTTGTTTTATAAAAGAAAATATAACAGGTAAGTTTATGTTTAAAACAAAATTGTAAATTAAATCTACAGTAAGTTACTGGCTTTTTTAGTTTTACGGTGTAACAATGGTAAGGGTTAGACCTAAAACAAGCACAACACACTTTTAGCCAATTCTTATTTCTCATATGTGACCCTGACCACAAAACCAGTCATAAAGGTTGAGATTTATACATGATCTGAATAAATAAGCTTTCCATTGATTGGCTATATGGTTTGTTATGATAGGGCAATATTTGGCCAAGATACAACTATTTGAAAATCTGGAATATGAGGATGCAAAAAAATCGAAATATTGAGAAAATCACCTTTAGAGATGTCCATCAGAGGTGCTGTGGCAGGCTGTTGCTTAGAAGAAACAGGTTTGTTTAAAAGCTCTCTATTGGCTTACCCGGGTAATGACTTTGTGGAGAGTAGATGAACCCAAAAGCTGAAATTCAAAGTTTTACATGGATACCTAACTTGAGTAGGTAATTCTCAAAGAGCGACAGCAGTGAGCGAAGTTTGTAGGCGTGTTTCTGGCCATTTTTGTTAGCGATTTTGCTGTATCCACTCACAAAAATAAAGTTTTTATATATTTACGGTAGGAAATTTACAAAAAATCTTCATGGAATATGATCTATATACCTAACATCCTAATGTCGATCATTTTGACCCAATGTGTTTTTGGTTTTATGCTACAAATATACCCGTGCTACTTATGACTTATGTTTTTTTGGTCCAGGGTCACATTTTGTGGTGGAAATCAAAATAGTATATAAATGCTATGAATCTTACAAGACTTCACAGAACAGTGGCTGCCATCTATAATGCCTGTGGCCTGTAATGTGGACGGCGATTCACTCACAAAGTAAGTGGTCGACTGATGGACATGACCAACAAAACATTTTTTGAACATGAACATTTTGTTCATTAAGCAGATGATTTCATCCAAAGCGACTCAAGCAGTTTGTAACAAGAGTCAATAATATTTGTTTAGGGATAAATGTAATATAAGAAATAACACAATTTACCCATCGGATTACTCAAGCTAAATTCTTACCTTTATGCCACAAACATCACAAATGTTGTCAAATCTAGTGAGTATTTTATTCTCTTAAACATTAAATGTACCTGGGAGCTTTGAATCTTGATGGACGGATATAAATCTCCTCCCTCTGACACCTAGAAATGCATAAAGCCATCTATTAGGACTTATTCTTAAAATTATGAAAATATCATATTGTGTTTCTCTAAAGCTGAGAAATTAAACACAAATACTGTGTACGGCTCAGCTGCCTTCCAGTATAAAGTATATATATCCAGCTCTGGCGATGCTCCCTCACCAAACGGACCAGCGCTCTCAATTTTCCCTTCATCGTGTCAGCTCATAGAGGCTGCTGGTGTTTTGATGCTGCTAGCAGTATGACGCCACAGCCGGTAAAATGCCAGAGGGAAAAATGCCCTAAAGGTGTAGTATCTGCACTCCTCCCTCCGTTCACTAGCTTAACGTCTATAAACAGACACTAAACGCCGGGTCTCCTTTTCTGACAGCCATTTTGAACCAGACCTCACACGGCCAAGCGCTCTATCAGTTCTGCTGACACACTTCATGTGCTCAGCAAAAAAAATGTTCTTTTGAAGTAACTGCCTCTTTTTTTTGTGTGGAACATTTGGATGGAGCTTATTTATCAATCAAAACACATTACACTTTTATCATAATTGTTTTATCCTAATCGTGTATACATCAATGTTGGGATAAATCAATTTTGAGTTAGATGAAGCCTGTTTAACTTAGCCAGGGTCATATTTTAAATTTTTATAAAAATGAAGAACGGATGTACAGTCTGCTTAAAGAAGGTTTAAAGTTTAAAGAAAAAAAAAAGGTTTAAAGTTTTTAAAGTTGGCATGAAACGGAAGTAACAATCGTATTCTTTTCCATATTGTGATGTAAATCCAAGTGAAACAGCAGAAAATGTAAGGCGGGACTTCATTTCTCACATCAAGAACTGATTGGATCGTTGGAACAAAATGGAAGCTATGGGCTGTCAAACGATTTAGCACGATTAACCACATCCAGAATTAAAGTTTGTGTTTACATAATATCTGTGTGCATATTGATTTTGTATTTATAAACACATATGCAATCATGAAATTATTTAAAAATATATAAAAGTTAAACGTTTATATATCATTTTCATTACAGGTAATCCTAAATATAGATGCATGTGTGTGTATGTTTTTGATAAGACTTTAAAGTTCCAGTGAAATTAAAAATTACAATGCCTATTTTTTTATGAAATGTTGTAGCTTTTATTGTAAATAGTCTATCAATGTGGGTCATTCTCTTTTTTAAATTTGTGTGCCATCATAATCTGAAAATGCACTTCCGTCCTGTAGTGACCATACATCTTAAATGACGTATGTTAGACGGCTTGGGCGGATCATCCATTAACTCCTCCCCTTCAACTGTCAGTCTGCTGCCAGTTCCATTTATTAATTTTTTTTAGTTCCATCCGGGGACTTTAAGACAATACTTTTTAAACAGCCTTTCGCTCACAGCCTTACTTTCATTGCCATTAAATTAATTTCGGTGTCTACTCTGAGGTCTTCAATTCAAACTTCGTCACTAGGTCACTTTGCCTAAAAGGCAATTACCACAGACCAAAATCTTTTGTTTCAATATTTCCTGATCTCATACAAATGTGGCTGAGATTATGTCTGGAAAGATAATACAGAGACAATATGATTTACTGAATTATACCGAACTCATTGCTGTCAAGACATCGCTGCGGTAAGTCTGCGGTTCAGTCAAAGTTTACGTGCTTATTCTCTCACACCAGGATCCCCGTTCATCCCTGACTTAATTTCCTAAAACCAAACCGATGAATCCCACCTAACAGACAAGTCATTCTGGAATCTAGAAAATTATTCAAGAGCAAAAGTTCAAACGTTACCTTTTTTAAGCGACTTTGGCGGTGAAGGCCCGGCATTTGTTTATGTGTACAACAGCTATCACAGGAACACAATCGTGATGGTTATATGGCCCTCAGCATGCTAAACGACGCCCGCAAATAGATCGAGGCATGTAAGCGAAACTCTTAGGGTAGCCGTGCCGCCGTTTTCATCTCCAGCGAGGGGCAGAGGAGAGCAGAGAGGGACGGCCTGAAAGAAAACATAAAAGAACAGCAAAGACTCGGGGGCCACAAAGGGTTCAGATTAGAGCAACGGTGTAGACAGACAACAAAAAAAGACGGGATGAGAAGGAGCAGCGCAGGATGATTTGATTCCGGGCCGGAGGAATCGAGCGAACAGCGTGCGACGCCAGGCCGGCGCGTACACGCGAATGCACGTGTGTTTGGGGCCGAGCGGATCACGGCATTAATGTAGAGTGGAACCGAGGTAGCAGCCTGCTGTCAATCATTCATCCATCCACCTGACTAATTGGCTTCTTACCCTCTCTCCACCCGGCTCCTGTGCTAACCGCTCGCCTCTGGCAAAAATGCAGATGAGCACTGGAGAAGGCGTCTAGCGGAGGAAGGGAGGGAGAGGAGGAAAAACTGCAGCTTTAGTTAATTATCTCTCTGAGTCAGTCTGTCCGACAGCGGCCCACACAGCACACTTATGCTAAACAGCAAAGCATCCTGGGAATTGGAGTGACAGCTCATTTTCCTCCTGCAATTTTATATGAAAGGTGCACCAGAGACCTGCACCCTCCTTACTATCTATCCATCTATCCATCCATCCATCCATTCTTTTCTTTTTCCCCCCTCATCGTTGTTCTCTCTCTCTCTCTTTCTGGGTGGTGAGGAGGACTCATGGGATGCTTGTGTGGTAGCTGTCAGTGACACTGTGTATGCTTTCGCTCTCTCTCTCCCCTTCTCTCTCCCTGCTCTGACAGCGGCTTGTTGACAAACGCCAGCAGTCATCTCGGCACCCTGGGAAATCTCTGCTACCATTTTGTCAGCAGAATGACAGAAGCTGTTAATGTCTCAAATTCTCCCCGTGACAGAGAGCCGTCTTGTTGACAGTGTTTGACATTCCGCGCTCAATTCATGTCGTCCATTTTAATTTATGATATTTTTTCACACCAGAGCTAAACCCCCCCAATCGCTTTCTCTCACACGCCACTCCCATGGTTCCTTGGCGGAAAAAAATGAGCACTTACTTGATTTCTACGAATGTAGCTGTGCACGGTGCTAATGATTTTTGTTGCTTAATGAGAATTGTGTCAGCGGCCTGTTAAAAATGAAATAAATCCTTCGCTCCAGATGAATCCGCCAGTGTATCTCCTGCCAGCGGAGATCTATACAGTTTACAAATTGGAGTAAAAAAATGATTTATTCCTCTTCTGGGCGTTAATGCCAAACGTGCCAAAGAGAGGACTTCCAAAAAGCAAACAAAACAATGCACCATTATTACAAAAACATGGCATGACATCAATTATATAAGAAATAAGAAAGCTCTTCTGTATAAACAGATTGTTTTCTTGTATTCTTTCGGTTTTAGACGTTTAAGAGATTGTGACTGGGGACAACCTATCGAACACCCTCAAGAGACCCTCCCATCACTTCACTTCAGAGAAACTGATATAGTAAACAGTGATAATTAAAACGTAAATGAAAACAGTGTTGTTAAGAGTCACCAAAACCAAGTTCAAACATCTAATTAAAGCCAAATCAAATCAAATATTCTAACAATCTGTATGGGCATTCAATTAAAAATTCAAGCTGCTCCTTAGAGAATCTGGGAGATTTTTACTGACTAGAAAGTTCTGGTTGAGCCTATAGCGTTGATTTTAGGGGACATGTCGGGCTCGGATGTGATCTTGGATTCTTACACTCATTTAAGTGTAAAAAGAACGATAGGGATAATGAACTGATGTGAGTTTTGCACTCTACGACTCTTATTGCTGAATCAAAGTACACAACTACTGGTTTTAACAGCAGAATTGGTATTAAACTGCTAGCTTTGTGCGCCTCACAACAAACATGTGATCTTGTTTTGATTTACAGAATCTTCACGGAGCTGAAAAACAAGCATATGTTGGCATTTACTCACAGGCGTTTGGAAATACCACGATATTACCATGTGGTACCGTGGAACTTTTTGTCAGTGAAGTCCAAGACTGAAGCTAGCAAAATATCGCAATTCTCAGTCATGAAACTAACGCACAAAAACAACACCTGAGATCAACATTCAAATTCTGCGACAGTTTACTAACGGGAAATTCGCTCAGAGCTAAGTTTAGAATACAGATTTATCCTATATCAACAATTACCTCGAGTTCCCACGAGCCCGAAGAGGCTTTTAAACGTTATAATATTCTTCTCACAGCTCGTGTTTGTCGTTGCGGCCTCGCAGCGGCAGCCGGAAACCGCGCGCGGTAAACTCGTGGAGGCGCGCGGGGGCCGCACGCGCTCCGCTTGAAAGCTCACGCAGGTGCGAGCGCGTGCAGAAGGACGAGATTAAAGCGTCTCCCAGCCACTCTCTCTCCCTCTTTCACCTCAGTCTCTCTCCGTTTGACGGGGTGAGGAGTGTGAGGCAGATTTGTACCGACAGCACCGCGCGCGTTCTCCAGTCAAACGGCATGAAAGGCGCGCGGCTGATCAAAGCGCGCGCTGCGGCGCCCGTCTCGCGGGTTCGCGGCGTTTGAAGGTTAAAACAAAAACCGACACGCAACCGCTATTTACATTTTACTGCGTTTTGCATCTGGATAAAAACATTTTTTTGCCTCTCCGTCTCACTCCTGTTCGAGATCTCTGAACCTCCCCGAAAACTTTTCTGCACAAATAACAACATTAACACGCAAATATAGAAGTAGGCTGGAGGCGTGACGGTTGCTTGGAAAAATGTAGGAATTAATTCGTTTAAAAATAATTTAATGAAGCCGACGTTTTTAGGGAATTTGAAATGATGGCAATTTGACGGAAAACAACTTGAAAAGTGAGGGATGAAAAGAAACTGTCGCGCGCGTGGGGGTGTTCATGTGGGATCCCGACGCGCTGCGTTTTAGTCCGACGGCGATATTTGTAGTTCATCATCTGAGGAGCTGAAAGCTCCATATTTACACGTCAAGGGATTCGCAACGGATTAAGCGGATCCTCTGGGTGCTTACGAATACAATTATTCTCTCGGTAAACAGCGTCTTGGATCCGCTCCTGAATGTGCGCCAACCTTCTTGTGACGTAACACTGCGCCAAAATCACGCAATCCTATATTACTTTTCCCTACAGTATAACAACCTTCATTACAATAATAACACTACAAAACATTAATTTTAATAAGATTATATTTTCATAAATGTTATTATTTTATTTACGATTATAAATTATTTTCAATGAAAAGCAGAACTTCATACGTAGAAGTTTCAGCGGCAACAACACAAACAAATGTTATGTGGCCCAAACCAATAACTGTTGAGTAGTTTTAATTTAAAGTTAATACAATTATTATGCAATAAAATATTCATATGAATTCATATAAATTACGTCTAAATAAATAGTTATATTATAGCCAAACACAGACCGGAAGTTAACCTCGGGCCAGCGTGTGCGTACGATGAACCCGTCTACAACATTATTCTTTTGTTCATGAATTGCTCATCTGTTTAGCAATGCTTGTTAATGATTTTAATGACGTTTTAAACAGTAACTATGAAGAGGCAAGTAATCAAATGTGACATTTTATAAAACAAAAAAATAAATAAGCATAACTGGCGATTTCAAATGATGTTTATTTCTTTTTAGAAAAGGCGAGGAAAGAGACAAGATCTTTCCACATTGCCTATGAGGCACAGGTTTAAGTGTGACTTTGTTTTTACAGCTGATCTAGAATCAGTCCTTCAGGCCAATCATCAAGAGCTAAAGTGACCATGGACCTATTAATATTAGATGTCAACACATCCAGACAAATATCAGTGATAAAAAACAATCTGCTACACATGACAGATAAATTAAAGAGCAGTCTGGAGTTCAGAAGAAGACATCTAGATTCCTAGATCTAGATTTGAATAATAATAATTCCATAGCACATCTATTAAATTCAGGTGATAATTCCAGACTCCCTGTTTAATGTCTGAATTCAACGGGCCTGTTTGAAGTGCTATATTCAGCATGCAAAAATATCTTATAATTTGATTTTACAACATTCTCAAACAAAGCTAACATTTACACAAGTCACAAGCATCATTTCCAACCTACAACCTCCAGATACATTTCAGGAACAATCCTTTTCAAGGCATTTCGAGGCATATTTACAGAATCGAACTGTGTGCGCAGTGCATTATGGTATAATGAATCTACAGAGATTATTGGGGATAAGCTTCAATCACCATAGCATGACCCTGAAACAGAAATACAAGAGAAACAGTGAGGGGATGTTTGAGGTTCTGCATCTACACGAGTGCAAATGAGTATGTACGCCTACCTGTCCTCCAGCGGCACATGCTGCCACCAAGCCGTACTGCCCCCCTTCTTTCTGCAGACGGTGGGCTACGGTGGTCACCAGCCTACAGCCTGTGGCACCAAATGGATGCCCGAGAGAGAGAGAGCCCCCCCATGAGTTAAACTTGTCCATTGGAGGAGCGCCAACCTGAGAAATGATATAATATAATAAATATGATGTTGTCATGTTCTTTTTATTTGCGAGTATATTCTAAAACACACTGACCTTAGATTTCCTGCCCATATACGTTTGTGCAAAATAGTCAGAGTCCATCGCCTTCAGGTTAGCCATGATCTGACCCTAAAACAACAAAAATGACATGAGATAAATAATAAACAGCTGAAGTGCACGAGACAAAATAATATGAACAATTATATCGTCCAGATTTAGGGAAACTGAAAACTAAAAGGTGACGCTCACAGCAAAAGCTTCATGGAATTCAAAAACATCAATGTCGTTCATGGTCAGCCCGCTCCTCTCCAGGACCTTAGGAGTGGCATAGGTCGGCCTGAAAAAAAAAAACACAACAGAGTTGAGACAGAAAGAGAAACAGAAAATATTTTCAATAGTCCCGACTCTTATTCAACATCCGAAAAATCAGCAGGACAGTGATCTATAACAGCAGACGGAACAAAAATCGATCAGAAAAACGCACGACACGACCACACAGATGAAAAGACCCAAAAAGCACAACCTTTGTAGTCCCGATACAGAGAGGAGAACAGGAGGCAGAAACTCACCCGAGAAGCAGCTGGTCTTTTGGGTCTTGAGAAACGTACACGAAATCTCTGTAGAAAACATGCAAAAACAATCAAATATCTACATCAAACCGTGTAAGACGCTGAAATGAGCATTTGATGTTTGGCTGCAGTTTACGCACTGATTATTCTACACGACATTACAGACGCCCCACCACATGATAAAAATCATCTAACTGTTGTAACTTCAGTAATATGAAAAAATATCATCACCTTTCATCACAGATCCTCAGTTGGTGAAAATTCTAATAGGTAATGCCTGAAATTGGTATTAGGCTATATATTTTGTTATTAACGTTTTATGATATTGTTTATAAAAGTGCAACATAATTTCATCTGTTTGACAATACATTCACATAATCAATGTATCATAGCCAATTTATAAAACCATTATGTAAAGTTATTTATCAGTCATGTTTGCTTTGTTGCCAACATAATGTTTCAAGCGTACATTCAGATCAGTTTTGTAAGAAAATACAAATGCTGTCGTGAGTTCAGAGCTGCTGCTGGTGGTAGTTTTTGATGTGAGGCACTACTCGTGTTTGTACCTGAGATACGCTTTAGGCTTGTAACCCATAGCCAAAGCTTTCTCTTCTGACATGATCAAAACTGCAGACGCACCGTCAGTCTAAGAGAACACACGCACGCATTTACTCTTTGAGTGACTGAAGTTCCTTAAAACAAATGGATGATCAGATCAAATCAAATGAGATTGAATGAATTGAGTTAATCTGACCAGGAAGGAGGAGTTGGCAGCCGTCACGGTGCCGTGAGGTTTAATAAAGGCGGCCTTCAGTTTGCCCATCTGTTCCATGGAGGAGGGACGGATCCCGTTGTCTTTCGACACAATATCCTTTCCTGTGACACAAGCAACATGACAACGTTTAAACAAATCAAGTCAAACCATCAGGCTTGACAAAAATCTAACTATAGTAATGCAATGTTTGCAGAAACCTGTTTATGAACTTTCATCAAACAACGAAATCTGCCTGCACATTGAGTTTACTGCTCACCTGGCACTTTGAAGCTGATGACATCATTGAGCAGTCCAGCGTCCTGAGCTTTCTTAGCAAAAGTGTGTGATCTCAGAGCGAACTCGTCCTGCTCCACACGCGTGACACCGAACGCAGCCGCCAGACGATCGGCGGAGTGACCCATCGTTTCTGCAGTGGAGAATTCAGCTACAGCCGGCAGCTAAACACAGACACACTTTTTAGCAAGGTAGGAAGAGTTATGTGCTGAAGTTTGAGTACCATGAAGTGGACTAAATACAATCAAGATCCCCACACACGTTAGTGGGTCATGCAGTACCTCTGGTGCGAGGTGAGCGAGGCGGATGGAGCCCAGCAGAGAGAGCCGAGCGCCGAGGGTCTTCGCCTTGTTGAGTGACAGCATCGTCTTCCTCATCTTACGGCTGTGGCGAATCGGAACGTCGGACATGAACTCGACCCCTCCGGCGACCACAGCGTCACACTGGCCAGACGCGATCAAACCAACAGCTACGAAATAAACAATCCACACAATGTTATTTGTTGTCACGTGTGAATGTGTTCAGTCCACTCTGCTGCAGGAGTAGTGAGTGTGTATTTAAAGTGCATTGTGTTAGCATATATGAATATGACATGCATTCAATAACAGAATGTTCATGGGTGTGTGTGTCCAGTACCTGTGGTCATTGCTTGGTTGGAAGAAATGCACGCCATAGTCACTGTGTGAGCAGGAATCCTATCTGAAAATCCAGCACCAAGAGCAGCCTACAACAAAAAACAACACCATTTAATTTTATATGAACAGTTCACCTAGTTCATTTTATACTCGGAAATCAAGAATAAATCACCAAACCTGAAAATCAAATCAATGGAATAACTGAAATGATCTCAGACAGTGTGAGCAGAAGACAGACTGACCTCTCTGGCCACATTACTGGTCTTCACTTCCTGAATCACAGTTCCATAGACGATATAATCAACAGCATCTTTAGGGATACTGGTTTTGTTCAGAAGACCCCTGGAAAAACACACCGACACACTTAACCCACAAGACAACAGTGCTACACACAACTATTGAACGAATACCATGTAAAATCTCATTTTAACAAGATCACTTGAGAAGCAATATTGTGCAAGACAATAGCACTTTATATATCTTGTAAATATTTCCAATGTATTAAAAATGATTAAACACTTTTGTTAATGTTACTTTGCTTAATTGTGTCTTGTTTAAAGGATGTTCATATATCTTATTATGAAAAACTATGTTAAATATATTGATTTTGAATATGATTGTGTATATTTGTGTGCGTGTGTGTGGTGACATACTGTAAAGCAGCTCTGGCCAGATCATGGGGCATCAGATCCGAGTATCTAATGATGTAGAAAACAGAAAAAATTATTTTACCTTCTTTATAAAATACCAGATGAAACAGTTACCAGACCAGATCTCGACTTGGTCAGATGCATTTAAGCATCTCTGTGCAACTAAACGGAAAGCTTACACTACCCGAAAGACCACTTCTTCAACCGGTTTCAATTCATTTTATCACTGATATCTGGTCCCCTGCACACACTTACGTAGTGCCCGATAGGAGGAAGGGGGTTCGGACGCCATCCACCAGAACAATGTTCCTCACTCCCGGTTTGGCAAGAGTTTTCTTGCTCTTTGCTGTTTGATTATAACAAACAAAAATTATTGAGTATTTGTTCTTCCATTCCTGTTAAAATACACGAGAGCTGGTCAGCATCACACCCGACACACTACCTTGAGCTTTCAGATGAGCAGTCGAGCTGAGGGAACGAACAGCTAAAGACAGGCAGAGAGAGAGAGCGGACACAAAGTCATTGTTATACAGTTTTAATGAGCAGTAATGACATGCACATCTTCAGTATTCTTTCACTCGCTGCATAAAATGAAGTGTTCATTAGCTCTGCTGAGACCCTGGCCGTCTTACCGAATCGAGCGGCCTGCACAGATGTCACTGGACCGCTCCTCAGAGAATTCATCAACATCGATGCCATCTTTAAGTTTCTGGAAAAAAATATATGAGAGAATATTATATTCAACACCATCGTTTCAGTGGAGCATGGCAGATTTAGTCATTTAATTGTATTAACTACAACTACTATTGTGTATTATATAATGAAAATAAAATGAACAGCTGAAAAGTTTATTGCCATATTTCTCATGATAAGTTAAAAAAACTCTAAATATGTCATCTGGAACTTTGCTGGACCTTATCACACGACCAGTACAAACACATTAACACAGATCGAATAGAAACCTGGAAGATCAATAAAAATAAAATTTGGAAGATCCATCAAGGGAATATTTTGGTTGCGCCCAAAATAAATATAATGTTGCCATTTCTAAAAACAACTCCCTTTAGTGGTGGAACAAAAAAGGAAATGTCAGAATATTAGAGACGGACAGCCTCAGTCACTATTCACTTTCATTTACATCTTTTCTCATTTTTGTTATTAGATATTTTTTGGCATATTACATAGAATGTATAGTGGCCAGCAAAATAAACACATAGGGGGGCAAATTTAATAAATGTGAGTGGATTTGATGATTAACCAAGTGACACCTGCAAAGCCTAACTAATAGATGTCCATGTAATTTTTAGAGGACAAAATTAATCTGAAATCAGCTCTTTTCAAGTGTAGTTCATCACATTACTATGGACGTGTTTCACAGTGAAACTTTGGTATTAATTACAACAATTAACAGCATATTGATTATTTTGTCATATAAAAAGTATACTTATACTTCAAATGTCACTATCTGTGACTATCAAATGATATTATCTAATGCAATGTCATTCATAAAATAATAAGTGTCACTTAAGCATCCAAAAACGTTTTGGTACCAATGTAGATATATTTAATCTTGTATGATCTGGTGTGTTTGTGATATTAATGATAGTTTAGGTGTATGACACTGATCTGATCTAATCTGTGCCGTATGTGTGTGACCCTTCACCTAATTCTGCCAGCCGGTTGTACAAGGACATACGTACAACGACATTAAACACTTTCACAGCTTGTAAAGCTTTTAACATCATTATAAACCTACACCGACCACCACATAACCACAGAGGAGAGTAAATGAATAATAAAAACCAATTAATGATGCACAAAACGAAATTACGACACAAATAACTAGCATAGTGTTAAATTCCTCTGCATGGCTCACACTCTTTAAAATCACATTCAGCACTTATCATATAAACCTCGTGACTGTCATTATAAACTTTTGTAAACATTTATGTTTACCTGTTGGTTTGAGAATGAAGAGAGAGTTTGATGTTTGATGTGTCGCGTCTGTCCAATGACTACAGCAGTGCACGACTCGAAGGACCCCGAGCAACCCAAGCTGCCCGAATCAATGCCGGACCAAAACACAGAGACATTGAATTTTTATTTAATCTTTTTTTCGCATAACACATTTTTTATCTTCTCTATTTTTTGTTTGTATATTGATTTCATATGTATAATTGGATTAAAAATTCAGTAGATGAATAAACTCGATATAATCTTTGGAATTATATTGATGGAAATCACTTTTTATTTAGAATAATATGTAACTTTCGACACCAAACCAGCACTATTCGTGTTTTAAAAAGTGTCACGTTTGAATGTGTGTTATTTAGTTTAATTGTATATTTATTATACAAGACAAAAACAAAAACAATAATAATAATATAATAATTTTAAAAATGCATAGTTTATTAAAAGATCTGCATTTCCATTTACATGTGTGTATATGATATTTATCAATTAAAAGTGTCCTGTATTAGGATATTTACGATGCAAGAAAATGCATAAAACGAAAGTAAACCCAAAATGTAATGTTGTGTGACCTCTTAAAATATGCTTTTTGGGGGAAAAAACGCTTTTTTTAATGACACTGCGTTGAAACAACACTAAAAGTTGGATGAAATTTTAATATAAAGGCACCAAACAGCCTGATTGCGGCTTCGCGGACACCTGATATGTGCGTGCACGCGCACTCGCGCACTCGCGCTGTGTGTTGCTGGTGACGTCGTTGACAAGGATGGCGTGCACAGGACTGCTGTTTGCTCGCGGCTGCTGCCGAACCGCGAACACCATTACAGGTGACAAACTTACATTTAAACTACATACACGTTTATATACTTAAACTTACGATATTTCTAAATGAGGTTAGTTGAGGTCACATTAAAAGTGGCGACCTGCACGAATGAACTTTGACACAGTTACTTCAGGTCACGACAGGTGAATCAATACAGATACTGTAAATTCTAATGTGTATTATAATTTTTTATGTAATAACAATTATAAGATATTAATAATGAATTGGTGTGTTGCAGGTTAAAAATAACATATGGGTTATTATTATACCATGTATTATTCCAACAGTATCAATTACTGTTAATGTAAATTCATAATAAGTTGTGTGTTCTTGTATAAACAGCTTCAGAAACTTTTTGTCAATTTTTATGACTGTGGTGGCCAGTACTAAGTTACCACAGGTTTACAGTACTAACATTGATTAGTCATATTTTTAGGGAAAATCTGGTTACAATATTAATTTACTGTTGTTGTTGTTATTATTATGAATGTATTGAAGATACTTTGCGTCATTATTTAGTCTGTGTTTTATATTCTGATATTTTGTCACAGTGTTAAAGTACACAGTCTCACACACCATGTATAATAATCATGTGCATTTGTTTATAACTTGACCATTGTTTAATCTCATACTGTACATTCATCTACTTTATAGTGTTTATTTCAAAATATACATTTCCTGTGTCCTGTTGTCCTCTGATTGGATGCACACAGTCGCGTTTACTTGTGTGTTTGGTCATGTTACTGTGACAGGTGGGAGGGGGGAATTAACTGGTACAGAGGTCACGGTTTCAGGATACTGGGATACTAGGCCAGAGGTCACAGACAGTTTTATCTGTTACATTTATTCATTATAAGTACTGCCGCGATGCTATGGCACAGTGACGTAAGATTTGAATACCATAAAAAACATTGAATTATTGCCATATTTATATACTATGGTACTCTATGTACAAATGCACTACCACCTTAAAATAGATGTACCATGTATGTTTTAATAAAAAAAGATTAATAAATAAATGTTATTTGTTTATGGAAAATCAACTTCGCTCCGTATGAAGGTCTCTGTGACCTTTTCAATGATTGACTCTTAAAGTGATCGTGTGTATTTATGTTTTGAGTCACAGGTCATGGACAGAGACATCTTTCTGTATCATCAGCTGTGCTGGGTAATAAAAAACATAATTAAGACCTTTTTAATGATTGTTTTCTATGGAAATCACTGTCTCTCTCTCTTTCTGTATGCAGCACGCACTCATGTCAGTTATGAGGTCAAGGACACTGTCGCTGTGGTGCGAATCAATGATCCCAGCTCAAAGGTTTGTTCTCGTCTATCATTGTTCCTTTAGAATAACACTTTTAACTATTACAAATTCTCCTGGCCTTGTTTTGTGTGACTTGATAATAGCATCTATAGTATATTGTAGTTTATGTTAAGTGTGTGTGCGCAGGTGAATACTCTGTCAAGGCAGATGCAGGCAGAGATGACCGAGGTGATGAGAGAGATCTGGGGGAATTCGGCAGTGAAGAGCGCCGTTCTCATCTCCAGCAAACCAGGATGCTTCATCGCAGGAGCAGACATCAGGTACCATACACAGACACACACACACACAGTTCCTCGGGTCATTTTAAAGACTCGCATTCATCAGCATCTCTCTCTCTCTCTCTCAGTATGATCCAGGCCTGCAAGACACCAGAGGAAGTGACATCACTCTCACAGTAAGGTCAGAAGATGTTTGAACAGATCGAGAAATCTCCCATCCCTATTGTGGCGGCTATTAATGGATCCTGTCTGGGCGGCGGTCTGGAGGTCAGCCCCTGTTCTTGAGATTTCATTTACTTTAGGCATTCATCCGTCCGTTATGTCATTAAAACATTAGCAACATTTTAAATGGACTTTTGAAACAGCTTAAGTTACTGCAAATGATTTTTTTACCATTCATAAAATGTTCCTAGCAGATATTTTTGAAATGCACATCATGTGAAATCACCCCCATCTTGTTATATACCAAGACTCAGTTAGCAGCAACAAAGACCCAGGGGATCGTCCCCTTTAATAAAAAGAAAACCAGCAAATATTTCATGTGTGCTGGATTGCTGACGCTCATTTTTCTTCTCAGTTTGCTATTGCCTGTCAGTACCGTGTGGCCACTAAGAGTAAGAAAACGATTCTGGGCACCCCAGAGGTGATGTTGGGACTGTTGCCCGGGGCCGGAGGGACTCAGAGACTGCCTAAAATGGTGAGGAGTTTACTGACACTCCCTTACTTTCAGATCAAATACATAAAGGCTTTCTTAACACGTTTCCTAGCATTGCAGTGAGTATGTCTTATAACGATGTGTGTGCGTGTTAGGTGGGCCTCCCAGCAGCATTTGATATGATGTTGACCGGCAGGAACATTCGTGCCGATAAAGCCAAAAAAATGGGTCTTGTCCATCAGCTAGTGGATCCTTTGGGTAATTTTCACTCAGTATATGTTTCCTAATGGGTTATTTTATTGAAGCTTATGGTAACGCTGTCTGTGAGTTTTATTGTTTATAGTGTTCATGTAATGGAAATAAACTCAGTCATATGAAAACATTCAGTATTCATATGAAATCTCACCTGTTTGTGCAGGCCCAGGACTGAAGAGTCCAGATGAGAGAACTATTGAGTATCTGGAAGAAGTGGCTGTTGATTTGGCTAAAGGTCTCGCCGGGAAAAAAGTCACTGTAGAAAAGAAGAAAGGTTTAATGCAAAGTAAGAAACACACAGACTGACAGACTGTTGTCAATCCATTAATGATATTGTGAAGATATGTTTTTATATGTTGTTTCAGAGATGAAGGATTTTGTGATGGGTCTGCCACCGGTCAGGAAACAGATCTACAAAACTGTCCACAATAAAGTAATGAAACAAAGCAGAGGGCTTTACCCTGCTCCACTGAAGATCATAGAGGTACACACATTCACTATTACACACACACATACACTCTCACTACCAAACACACACACACACACACACACTCTCACTACCATACACGCACGCACAGACAGACAGACAGACAGACAGACTCGCATACATATACAATATACAGTCATGAACTCACAAGTGTGTGTGTGTGTGTGTGTGTGTGTGTGTGTGTGTGTGTGTGTGTGTGTGTGTGTGTGTGTGTGTGTGTGTGTATCAGTGTATACAGACAGGCATTGAAAGCGGTCAGAATGCAGGATATCAGACTGAATCACAGGTCAGTTTATATTGATTATATGACATTGATATTTAGAAGCAACAACTGTTATAAGAGATTTGATCTCTGATTTTCTTTCTAGAACTTTGGCAAGTTGGCGATGACATCAGAGTCCAGAGCTCTGATTGGTCTGTATCACGGTCAAGTGGCCTGCAAAAAGAACCACTTTGGGAAGCCAGAGAGAGAAGTAAAGTATGTAAAGTGGGAGGGGCTAAGAGAACAAAGCCATCAGGATATTGATATGACTGGGTGTAAAAATGTGTTTATTTTTCAGGAAGATAGCTGTCCTGGGGGCGGGACTTATGGGTGCAGGAATCGCTCTGGTATCAATTGAGAAGGGCGTGGCCACCATCCTAAAGGACACGACAGGGGAAGGACTCGCCAGAGGTCAACAACAGGTGTACAAAGGGTTGGTGAAAACAGAAAATTGCAACATAAAAGAAGATAAAAGCTTAAACACATAAGCTGCAGGTCATAGTGTGATACCGCAGAGAGCACTGCACATCACAGAGAAAGAGGAAAATACAGCTCACAGCCACTAGATGTCAGGCTTGTAACTTTATATGGTCATGGGATATCTGGAAATATCAATATTAGCTGCTTAAAATAATAGTAAGCATACATTTGCGCAAATATGTTCAGCTATAAAATATTTAATGAGTTTCGAAAATCCGTATATGAGGACAGTCTCGAAAAAATGAGTTTTGAAACCCTTATTTATTCAATTCATTTGATACCCAGTATAAAGCAGTTCTTTGTTTAAGGTCAGATTTAAGGGCAAGAAAAATATCGTAAATTACTTGGTAATTTCAAAAACAATAAGTGTTTAAATGTATACATATTTTAAGGCACAGATCATCTGAAAATACAATCCTTTTATCATTTATTCTACCTCACGTCATTACAAACCTATACGACTTTCTTTCTTCTGCAGAACTCAAATAAAGATATTTTGATGAACGTCGATAACCAAACAACGTTGACCCCCGTTGACTTGCATTGCATGAACACGAAACCACTGAGACATTTCTCAAAATATCTTCTTTTGCGTTCCACAAAAAACATTTTCAAAGAAATTGAGGTGAATAAACCATGACAAAATGTGTATTTTTAGGTGAGCTATTGCTTTTAAATGTCAAACAATAAAATGTTGTTTATTTTCTGTGTCAGGCTTCATGACAAAACAAAGAAGAAGAGTCTTACGACGTTTGAGAGAGACTTGATTCTGTCCACGTTATCAGGACAGCTGGACTATCGTGGCTTTGACGCAGCGGACATGGTGATCGAAGCCGTGTTCGAAGACCTGTCAATCAAACACAAAGTGGTGAAGGAGGTTGAGGCTGTAAGTTCAAATATATATAAGTGTGTGTGTGTGTCACACTATGCAGAAAACATGAAACATATTTGTGTGCAGGTTATTCCCCCCCACTGTATCTTTGCCACCAACACGTCAGCTCTCCCAATCAAAGACATCGCAGCAGCCAGCAAAAGACCTGAGAAGGTGTGTAAATATTTCAACACTATTAAAGATACTTTGATCATTTACTTTAAACACTCTTTAGCAAAATGGTGTGTAAAAAGCGTGCTGATTATTATTATTAAAGCCGCGATGCATTACTTTTGCTAAAAGGCTGTATTTAAATGCAAATGTGTGTTTGTGTTATAGTTGATCGGGATGCACTACTTCTCTCCGGTGGATAAAATGCAGCTACTGGAAATCATCACCACAGACAAAACATCCAGAGACACAACAGCATCAGCTGTATCTGTGGGACTCAAACAGGGGAAGGTCATCATTGTAGTGGGGGTGAGAACATGTGTGTTAGTCCTGTACAGTAGAAATATTTGACATTACGTTAAAGTTGATTTGTGACCGCACGCGTGTGTGTTTGGCAGGACGGTCCAGGGTTTTACACCACACGTTGTCTGGCACCCATGTTAGCCGAGGCCGTCAGAGTCTTGCAGGTATTTGCTTTGATGCTTTGACAAAGACAGGCCTACTGAAATGGTTTGAATTATTTGATATCATATTTCATCTTTATCTTCTATCGTGTGGATGCAGGAAGGAGTTGGGCCTAAGAAATTGGACGTCTTAACGACAGGATTCGGGTTTCCTGTCGGAGCGGCGGCTCTTGCTGATGAGGTCGGTATTGACGTGGCGGCTCACGTTGCAGAGGATCTCGGCAAGGCGTTTGGAACACGATTCGGGGGAGGCAACGTCGAGGTTTTGAAGATGATGGTCAAGAAAGGCTACAAAGGTACATGAAGCACACTGTCGCTGGACTATCAAACTGCAAAAAGGAGAGAGAAGCACCTTTGAATTTAGCTGTTAAAAGTGTTATATCATGTGTTTGTGAACATCAGGACGAAAGTCAGGGAAAGGTTGTTATGTGTACGGCGCCAAACCCAAAGACAAGAAGGTGAATTCGGGAGCTGAGGAGATTCTGAAGAGTTTTAAACTAACAGCGCCCCCTGCTGTGTAAGTCACTCCAGTAACACCAACACGGTGCACAACATGTTTTATTTTCATGAAAAGAAATACCTCACCTCATCATCCTCTCTTTGCTTCTTTAGCTCTGCTGACGAAGACGTTCAGTACCGACTCGTGTCTCGATTCGTGAACGAGGCCATTCTGTGTCTGCAGGAGGGCATTCTGCCCGACCCTGTGCAGGGAGATATCGGTGCAGTGTTTGGACTCGGCTTCCCACCTTGTTTGGGAGGCAAGACATACATTACACATTCTAGTAGTTGATATTGATGTTACTTATGCAGTCCTAGCACCTGAAGACACACCATTGTGGTGAATTAAGAATGTATTTGTTCTACATCTCAGGCCCGTTCCGTTTCGTTGACTCATTTGGAGCCGACAAGCTGGTGCAGAAAATGAAGCGTTTTGAGGAGGTTTATGGTAACCAGTTCACTCCCTGCCAGCTGCTCGTCGACCACGCCAAAGACTCCAGCAAGAGATTTCACAAGTGAAACTTACAATCTTCTGAAATTGAGATCTGGGGTGACAATTGTCACTGCACTATTTACAAGATGTTTAGTTATTAAATGCTATTTTCAGGGGTAAAATTTGCATTTTCAGTGTTGGCCTGTACATAATGCAGCAGTTGTCATGTTTTAACCAATGATCTTCTTTCGTTCGGGCTGAAGACACCGTTTGTTGTATTGTTTTGTAAAGTTTAATAGTTTGAATGTTTGCAAACGATTCTGATACAATAATCCCAAAACCTATACATTCAATGCCAATGAGATATTTCTCTATTTCAATTACAAAATAAACTAGATAAAAATGAACGGAAAATGTTTATTTTCTACTCTCACATAAGAACCCGCTTTTAGACGAACAAAAACAATTATTTAACAGTTTTTAAATGATTCATCTGACAAGAAGACTAGTGAGCACTCTTGATTTATTCTTTTCTGTAGCTAATCCGTCAGGATTCAATTATACAAATGATGAAATTACAGTACAAATGAAACACTCATTACCGTTGTTAAATATTATTCAAAGTACAAATGTGTCTACAGAGGGGAGTCCCAGAGGTCTCTGTGAAATGCTGATATAACACTTTAGAAGTTTGCTAAAACATTCTCAGTTCAGCTCTGACTCACGCGCGCGTACGTGTACACACACACACACTCCATCAGTGTGGGCTGCAGGTTAGTAAACTCTTTCATTACTGTCACCTAATTACAGTGTGTTTCTGTCTATACACTGTAAACCCACACTGCTCTTATTAACATGTACATCACAAACGTTTTATTTTTACATCTCTAAAGCTCTCCCAGCATCTCTCTCACGTCCTGTGCCATAGCCAAGCAAATAAAAGAAATTGTGCTGGAAATATAGAACTACCATTTTAAATATTTAGTCTTTTAAAATCCAGACCCCTGTGCAAGTATGTGAACGCAAATGCCTCAAGCGACATGTGCTTATTTCATACATGTGCTTTTTCTTAGTGTCCCTTCGAATTGTGCTATAGGTCACATTGGTATAAACTTGTAACTTCTATGATTTCTTTTCAGGAAATCAGTTTAAAAACAATTATTTCCCCAATTTCACTTGTGTCACTCCTGGCACAGAAATGACACACTACAGCTTTAATGGCAAAGTCATCTGAGGGTATTTACGGCACATTAGCATGTTCATAGGACAAGAACATTATTAAAGCATTTGTGTTTGCGTACTTGCATATAAAGTCAAGTGCAGTCATGATAACTGCAGACATTTGTGCTGTTTAATTGACAATCGTCACAGAAAGAAAGAGAGACGCTAGAAAGCAGATCAAACTCTTTCAATAACCCTTAAAAGACAACAGAACACCATCGGATGATCTCTTGACTGTCCGCTCAAGGCACTCGATAATATTCTCCATCTAAAAATAACAACAAAACATCAAATAGTGCTCGATAATATATTAGTCACAATCTGTCTGTCCTTCAATTAGAGAGGTGTATATTTTTTTAATAGAAGTTTCTTCCCTTCACACACACACACACACACACACACTTACAAAACATCCGACACACAAACACGCACTATATTTTGGGTCTCCATCCCTTGATAAACTGCATGATTTTTTTGACCTGGAGTTTGGTGAGGTTAAAGTCCTCTGACAGGATTTCCTCCGTCAGCTGAGTGAAAATAGAGCCGTCGATTCTCTCTCGACTGAACAGACCAATCACGTCGTCCGAAAGACCGATGAAGCGCAGGCTGGCCGAAACCTCCTCCACCGAGAGCCAGCAGAGCTCTGCGGGGGGTCGCCACGATGACCCAGCTCCCCCTTCAGCACCTCTCACCATGGTAACGGATCCGGAGGCGGGGTTTATCGTGACCGTGTCCTCTTCTGAACTCTTGACCGGTTGGGGCGGAGGCTCTGGACCCGCCTCTGAACCTCCCTGAGTGGCTTGAGGTTCCTGGGGGGTGGAGCTAATGAGGTCAGGTATCAGGGTGGGCGAGTCCCTACCAGTGGTGATCCAATCAGAGGAGCCGAGGGCATGGCCGGGATTGGCGAAAGGGTTTAGTGCGCCAAACGGTGCGAAGCGGTTCTGCGCCACTGGCCGTGGTCTGGGGCAGGTGGAGTAGTTCTTTTGGGCGGAGTCAGTGCTGAGAAGAGGCGTGTTTAGAACGTTGGAGGTGTGGGCCCCGCCTCCTCGGGGGTGAGACCAACAGGCCTGTGCAGGACGGGTGTGATCAGGACTCACGCTGGAGTCAGAGGTCACACAGTCGGCCCAGGTGCACGGGTAACAGTACAGAGAATAAGAGTCCGGCGACGGAGAGCTACTACCACTGCGAGGAGCCGAACTGTAAAAAGAAATGAACATTTTTGTGGCTTTTATTCTGTGATTTTTAGCTTTATGGAGGACATATGCATGCATGTAGTAAAAAATCTAAACATATTTACATTTACATTTAGCCATTTAACGGACGCTTTTCTCCAAAGTGACTTACAAATGAGGTAAACAACAGAAGGACACACACATTTCAATTTCATAGTCTCTCTATTGAAACAGAAATGGTAGCACAAATATTGAGGACTCATTTTGCACATATCCAATTTTTTTGTTCACTGCTCTCTGTAGCAGAGCGTTCCACAAACAATGATAACTGCAAACAATAAAATGCAAATAACCACACAGTTTTGTATAGTTCAGAAAGCAAAATAATAAAATACCATTCAAAAGTTTAAGATCACCTGAGTGAAGTCTCTTGACCTTACAAACCTTTTCATCTAAAGGTATGGGATTTAATGTCTAAAATTGATTTTTATAGACAGAATATAATCGTGCAAACATGTACGTTCCTTCATTAGAAAACTACAATTTTATTTAATAACACTTTGGAATGGATGACTTGGACTGAAAAATAAGGAAAAAGCAGTGGATAAGAGCTCAGAGTATAGATGTGAACTTTTTCAATATTGTTTAAAAAGCATCTCAAGAAGCCGCTTGATAAAATGACAAGAAAACATTTCTGCAAAACCTAAACATGGACTAACTACACTAAAAATGATTCATTATAAGTTTTGATTTATTTTGAATTGTTTTAGTCACAACATAATTCCCAAAGTTATTTGTGCTATTCCATAACTTTTATGAATTCTAAAATGTGAAGAAAATAATATACCGTCTGAACTGCACCGTCCAATTAGATTTCATTATTCTGTGTTGATAATATAATTGTATGACATGCCCTCATCCTCAAAAACCACGAACAACACTATAGAAGGTAAAGGCAATAAGACCACATTAAAAGCAGGTTCAGTTTGTTTTGTGCATAGTATTACTGGCTACTAAACTTGTTTTTTGATAAAACTACTTAACGGTAATACTACCAATCACAAACACAACTATAGCGCTTGTTAAACCCATCCTACAGTAAAGTAAACCACAAGAAAACCATATCCAAAAGTGATATCTGTGTGTGTAATTACCTCTCCTGCAGTCCAGATGAATAAAATGAGAGGTTTGGGCTGAGTGTCTGTGTGGGCGGGGTTTGGGGGAAACGAGGCGGGACCGGTGGGCTTGGGGCGGGACCTTTAACACAGCGGGGTGGAACAGGAGGAGCATTCAAGAAACGACACTCCTCTTTCACCTACAGAAAGAAAGGCAAGGAGGGAGTAACTGTTACTAAGATACAGTGTGAAGACATCCTATATATTAAACATTCCCATTGTTGTCTTCCTCCACGCTCAGACTGAATGTGTGCGAGTAAATGTGTGTGTGTAAATGTGTGAAAACCGTGTGGAAACATGAATACTGAACACTAAATGCTGAACACAGAATACTGAAGAATATTGAATACTGAACATTGATAACCAAACAACTAAATAACTAAACACTGACAACCGCGGGTTGTTCTTCTAGTGTTGTTTTGATGTTGTCCCAATAACTCAAATGTAATCAAACAAAAAAGGGAATTGATTGTAAGACTTAAAGGGATAGTTCACTCAAAAAATTCTGTTAAACACAAAGGAAGATATTTGTAAGAATGTGAGCCATTTTCAGATCAGTGACATCATCCACTACCATAGTAGGAAAATTATATTGTATCTATTTTGTTCTGTTGAACAAAGTGAGATATTTTGAATAATTTAGGAAAACAAACAGTTCTGGAGCAACTTTGACTACCATTTAATTGTTCCTACTATGGCAGTCAATGATAATGCTAACATTCTTACAAATATTTTTATTTATACAGGTATGAAATGACATGAGGCTGAGTGAACTATCACTTTAAGTCTTAAGTTTCTAGTTATGACAAGTAATAAAAAGCGTGTTATTCCATTTTTTTGCAGGAAACTATTAAAAGCGTGTACAGTAACTTGGTTATTATGTCCTAATAGTTACAGCAGTGATAAACTGTCAGAAGCCATTATCTGTCTAAACAGTCCTCCTCTGGGACTCAAAACTCTGGGATTCTGGGATACAGTTAACTTCCTCGACAAATACACCAGGAACTGTGTGTGTGTGTGTGTGTGTGTGTGTGTGTGTGTGTGTGTGTGTGTGTGTGTTTGCGTTTGGGAAGCTAAATTACAGGCCAAGCCTGAAGCCTTTATGTGGGAGAAAGTAGAGAAACAGAAAGGCTATAATTCTAGTCAACAGAGTGAAAAGCACTTCTAGATCTACGACCGGAAGACACGAGCAGTATGTTTCTCTGTGATTATACGCTGTTACTATGTCATACAAATAGACAACATATACATACAAAAAGCATCTTTAACAAGAATATTTGTAGTAATATATGTGATTATGTCTCTCTGAATGTGTGTGTGTTGTGTTCCGGTAAACGTGTGCTCATTATTCGGCCTTTAAAAGCAGTTGTATCAATAATTTAATGTTGAGTGTGAGGCAGCGGGGCTCTGTGAGGCTCTATATAGACTTTAATGCACACATGAGTGTGATGGGGTTCATGTGTGAGACCCGCAGAAGAGAGAGAATCTCACGGGAATAGTGTTAGAGAGCAGAGCTCAGGGTCAGACGTGTCCAGGTCAGACACCTTTTTTGGTTAAAAGATAATAAAAAACTGTTATTGAGCAACAAATGCATAAAACAACAAAAAAAGGATAAAAACGGCTTCCTTATAAATTCACAACAAAGCTTATAATAATCATTTATGAGTTTAAAGGTTGGGTTGGATTTTAAGGGAAAATCAATTTAACGTCACTTAACTTTAACAACAGGTTCGTAAAGTGCGATTTCATGTTTTAAACACAGATGGCGATAGGGAGGCACAAAGTACAGGTTTGCGGTAAAATGTGACCTTAACATGTTTTTGTAAGATTTCCCCTAATTTCAGTAAAAATGAATGAAAGTGATTTGCTTACAGCTTCTGATTTGGGTGGGACGGGGGGTGGAGTCGATACTCTTCCTGCTTCCATCTTCACCATAGCGACATGGGTGGAGCCCACCGTTCCATCCAACGATGTGGTAGTAGAGTGAAACGATATGAGGTTACGCTCCGCCTTCATGCCGCTCTCAGTAGTCACCCCAAAGCTTTCGGACGTCTGATTGGTCCAGAGCTCCTCGTACGGAATTTCCTGCGTCTCCGTCGACCAATCAGGCGTGACGTATTCCCGTTCCTCTCCGTCGCTAGAGGGCAGCATTTGCGATTCGCCCAGCGAGTCTCTGCAGCCGTGCGAGATCGTGTGCGTGACAGCCCCGCCCCCGTACACGCATAAAGACAGTCTCTGCAGTGACGTCCCCAGCTCGTCTCGTCCGTAGCCCTGAACGCACACCCGAATCCGCCGCGGGCTGAGACACTCCTCGGAGAAATCCGTCTTCACCTCCCGCACGGCGCGCGAGTAATCGTCGGGGTTGAAGTTTTCCTGGCAGCGTAGGGCACACTGCAGCACCACCTGCTGGTACGACGCGTCCGCGCGCAAGAGTCCATCGGGCAGAGTGAAACGTGGCATGTCCGTCAATAACAGGAAGTGAGAGGGCGTCACTTCCTCTTTGCGCAGTACGCAGCAGAGGACGACCGTTTTGCTGATGATGCTGAGGAGTTTATATCGATGGCCCTCGCGGATGGCGTGCTGATCGTACGGGTTGCGTGGAGGTCGTGAGGGCACGGACACGTTTACAGGCAGGCGCACACGCTCGATGATACTGCGCACGGTGTGTTCACCTCCCTGCATCTGCAGTTCCTGCGGTGAGCGCGTGCAGAACCGCCCGCGGCACTGGAACGGCAAACTCACGCTCTCGTTGGTCCGATGATTCATGCATATCAAACAAGGCATCTTTGTGCGGGCGGGACGTCCCAAAGCTCCACCTGCCTTGCCGAGACGGCGTAGCAGCGCGGTTAGGCGGGATTTCTCGCGAGTTGATTGGACGCAGAGCAGTTCTGCCTGACCCATTAGAGTTAGTTCGTCACCCGCCTGTAGAGAGAAATTATACAGCTCGCTGTCTTCTGTAAACTCCCCAGAAACCACCTACAGAGAGAGAAACGGACATATTAGCACGCTGAACAGAATAATTTGATGGTAAATGATAACATAACATTTCTGGTTGAAACACTGTTGTCAGTCATTAATGTTGTGCACCTTAACACTGAATGTGATCGGCTCCATGACAAACACGCGATCAGGAAAGATTCCAGCGATTTCCTCCACGCTTCCAAAATACTGGACCGGCTCACGTACACCACGATCCTGATCCAATAACTTAAACTTCCCTGAGGAGACAGAGAGAGAGGTTGAAAAAAGTTCTAAAAAGTTTTTTATAGTACAGCCACCGAAAACGTTAAGAGACCCTTTCGAAATTCAAAAACAGTTTTTCGGAATTTACTATTTAAAGGTAAAAAACTAGAGAAAAGATGCTCTGTATTTTTTCAGACCTCAAATACTGCAAAGAAAACAAGCGGGATAATGTTCAGGCAGCCGGTTGTTATCGCGGAAATAAAGCCGACAGTGTGATCAGTCTTGTATCACGCTGAAGGGGCTTATTCACGATAACAGCCGGCTGCTTGTACGTTATCCCGCGTATTACACGGCTACTTGCCACATGAGAAAAAATTGACATGAAATGTGATTTTGATATATTTTATTAGCTCATTTTTACCGAATGCAGACCTTTCGCAAGGATTTTTTAAGGAAGGTTTTAAGGTAAGAAACGACGTGTCACGAACCGGCAATTTGGTTTAATCATTTGTAAATATAATCTCATACAGTATGTGTTATTAAAAGTTATATTTATATTTAATTTGTCAAAAAAAACGGTCAAATTGGGTTACTGTGTGTTATTAGTTTTGAGTGGTTGTTATCTGGGATTATTACACGGCTCGATGGAATGCTTGATTCTGATTGGCCAGTCGCGACATTTGCAGGTTCGTTATTCCCAGATAACAACCTCTCAAAAATCCTTTTGACAGGTTTTTTCGACAAATTAAATATAAATATGATCCCACTGTCGGGGTTTATTATCGTGGGCTTATTTCTGCGATAACAACCAGCTGCCTGTACATTATCCCTTACATAACGAACCTGCAAATGTGGCAGCTGGCCAATCAGAATCAAGCATTCCAAAGAGCCATGTAATAATCACTCTTAAGCAATACAACAGTAATATTTATACATTATTATTTATTTTTTATGTTATAACCTTGATTTTTTTCAGTTTTCATGTGTCGTGTCATGCTGTCAGTCTTTCACATTGCTGTTGGATGACTTAATGTCACTCCTGAGGTTTGATTTTGTTGAAATTCAACAGACACTGGACTGGAATGACCACAATACATCTAGAAAATGATTAAATGAAAATCTGGAATGGCCTCTTAATTTTTTCTGTGGCTGTATAATAAGCCTAAAACTTTAAAACAACACATAATTGAACAACAGGTACATTATATGATATTCCCATTTAGAAAGCTAAGAAAATGTGTGCTTATAGGTCAAATGTGTGAGAGAGCAAATCTTTCTTTTGCATTTGTCTTCTGGCAACAACTTTCCTTTTTTCTGTAGTTGTCTCTCTTTTTCTTTTCTCGTAGTTTTGCTTTTCTGTTCTGAGTGCATCTATATACAGTACATTACATGAATTGAGTTAAAGAAGAGAGCATTTGTAAGAATTATATAAATATATTTATTTAGATATTTTCTAGTATTTATTTACTTTATTTCAGAACAACTCGAGCACAAGAAAAATGTTGCACACACGGACACATTTCTGTCTCTTCATATGAAGGCTATCAAGATCCTAAAACATCAATGAAACGTGCACACCAACCAATCCCAGCGGTTGTGAGTTTAATCCAACCAATCATAGAGCAGCTCTCGGCCAACATTTAAACACACACATCTCTGCTTGCATAACAAAATTTTTGTTTATTTAAAAAATACAACCGAGATCTGAGCGGTTTAAAGGTTTAGTCCACTTCATAGTGTCCGAGATTCTTTAAAAGGGAACTGGAAAAGAACTGTGTGATAACATTATAAACACTTCACACAGTCACTCTTATTGCATTAAAAAGAATCAAATATAATTACAATACACACATTTTCATCCTAACAAATGTGGTTTCACATTTTAAAGTCTTGCTAAACTAGAAACATACTGTACATGCAATAAACACAGATGTTAAGTGTCAGATTGTGTTTAAGTAAGGGAAAGTTTCTTTTATGTTAAAATTCTGTGATGTAAGAATAATTCAATCATCATCTCTCAGCTGTGTATAAAGTCATTCGTCTATACTGTAATTCCATCTTCTGTATTATCTGTCTCTATCTGAGAGACCCGGAGACACGGCGGAGACACAAATGACCTCATCTCACTCTCAGCATCTCACTGCGGCCGGAAACCCCAGCAGATGATCTCATTGGTCACCTGACCTAATGGTGCGAGTGGCGGGTATATTAGGTAACGGACGTCCCGGGAGAGGAAGTCCAGTGCGGTAATGTCTGCTATTCCGGAAGCTTGGAATAACGGGCTCCTCGCGGCTCCCGCAGGAATAACGTCAGGATGAGGTAATGATGGGTTTGACTTTATGAATGAGAGTTCTGAGTGATGGGGTCAGGTAACCCTGCTGGTGAATGACATAACTACATCATTACAGGGCCAATTTATGGTTCTGCGTCGGACCTACGCCGTAGCCTACGCAGAGCTGCGTACTCTCCAAAAACGCAACAACGCGTCAACTCAACGCGGACCGCAAGCGCTGTGATTGGTCTGTTTGAACCCCTCCCTCAGGTCAAAAAACTATGCGATAGAGTCATGTTTACTCAAACGCATTTCTGAATGAATTATCTAAGTAAATGATTTGTGCTTCTGTATTTAACATCTCAAATTTGCAACAAAAGTGACTGTTTACTTCCTGCTATCACTAATGCTTCTCAATGAGCTGAATGAGCTGCTTCTTCTTCGGCTCTTGTCTTGGTTACACAAGCAACACGCGCGTGGACACTGACGCCTAGTGGTCATTGCCTGTCGACGCGGACAACAACGTAGAAGTATAAATGAAAACCGACACATAGGTCCGATGCACAAGTAAAAATCGATCTTAAGAGTGTTATTATTATTTTGGTATTATTTTGTGTGTTGTTCTATTCTGAACGTGATACAACAGCAACAGATATTACATAGAACAGAGTGGGTGTGTGCATGTGTTTATTAGAGAGAGCGACAGTTTTACTAAATTAAAGATATTTCTCAGGTCACAATTAAATAATAGATTAAATTGTATTGAAATCGAGAGAGCGAGAAAGAACTGGGCAGCTACATTCTAAATGAATCTTAAATATAAGCCCAAAGAATTCTGAATGAAAATGACATCATAATCCAATTAAACTGGAATGTTATTAGGTGCTAAATAGTAAGGTTAGATTTACAACAATTAAGCTTTTTCATTTTTTTTTTAAATAATATTTTGTCTTGTTTTCTAAGTACAAATACATAAACATTGTTAATAGATATTAAGTCTTACTATTGATCTTTTTTTTCTTGAAAACAAGTTTATTTGTGCTTCAAATAAAAAAACACATCTGTTAATGAGGTAAGAAAAATAAACTTAATTTTCTTTCTTTTTAAAGGGGTGCTGCAACGGTGTGTCATGCATTCTGACTTCTTTACAATGTTAAACGTGTGGTCTTCTCATGCTTAACATGGTCAACTTGTCAAAAAACGAGTTGGGCGTATTATGTAGTATTTATGTGCTTGATACACTCTCCAGCGATCGTACAGGTTTCGGAAAGTTTTTTTCGAACATATAAAACTGTTTCGTAACTATTTTTCTTAGTCCCTTATTGGACAATTCTCCCGGAAAAGCACGCGGCACGCCCACGCGGCAGCAAGGAGAGCAGGAGAAGGAGCATGCGCAGACGTCACTTTCACTTGTGTGCAGGAGAGAGAGAGAGAGAGAGAGAGAGAGAGAGAGAGAGAGAGAGAGAGAGAGAGAGAGAGAGCATACGTTCGCGAAGTTCAGGTGTTTGTTTGTTCACTGCATTTGGGTGATGAATGTTATATTAACGGTGGATATAACGCTGGAGTTGGAGTTCTTTTGAAACTGATATATGGAGCCGTCCCAGCGCTAAAAGATGCCGGACATGAACCGCATGCGGTGAGTGAAACTGATGTCTGTGTTTTGTTGGCAATGGGTGCGCACGTGCTTTAGTTCAGCCTACCCCTCCCCCCCACACGCGCCGTATGCTTTTGGAAATAATCGTACAGCTGTATCTATCTTTTATAATTGTGATCAAACTAAATACTCTTCTAAGATACGAAGTATGCAATACTAATCTATAGGTACTCAAGATTAATATGAGATTGGCAGAAACCGCGTGTGTTAGGGCCGCTTTAATGTTCAAATTCAAGTTTATTTTTCTTATCCTAATGGCAGATATCTTCTGTTAAAGCATAAACATAATTTTTTAAAAAGACTTGCTTCTCAAATAAATGTATCTTGATTTAGGATGTTTAGATATTTGTATCGAAAAACAACACAAAAACATTAAGATTTTTTCTTTTTGCAGTGTAAAATTTTTATGAGCCAACAAAAATTCAGTTTCTTTATAAGTCATGACATGCATATGATGACCAAAGTAGATGTTTTGCATTGACTGAATGTTTTGCCAGAATTTGTATGAAAACAGTGACGCCAATAAAACACTGAATTGAATGTATGTGTGTGTGTGTGTGTGTGTGTGTGTGTAATGGAGAACAGTGCAAGTGAACATGTGTGAAGTTAAGTGCTTGAATACAACAATCAATATACTGTTAACAACCAATCTCTCTCTCTCTGGTCTGAGTGTGTTTTAATAGCTTGTATTCTCTCAGTGGATGAAGGAAGATCAGGGTTTTAGTGAATGGTTAATGTTTTGTAATACTTAGTGAAACAGCACTGGGGTCAGGTAGTGGCCCTACCTGATGGTATCGACACATCGTCCAGCATATCGTTTGTTACATACCTTGATACTGTAGTGGGATGTCTATTTTGGGTCCGATCACGTAATGGCCCTCTTCCAGGGTGTGTGCCGTCACGGTGGTCCACTGTCTGCAGGAGTGAAGGAGGATGGTGTCGTCCTCTGACAGACCCTCCAAATTTTCACCTAAACACACACACACACACACACACACACACACATTATCTATCACATAAACACTGATGCAGGAAAGACATAATACACACGCAGATGTGTGCAGACTGAAAAGGGTGTTATGGCAGAATATCAATATGTTTTGTTTCCACAAATAAAAGACGCTACGAGCAAGCTGTAAACTACAAATCAAGATATGTTTGAACTTTGAGCAAAACACACAAACAATTTCTCTCTAATAGACATCACATTCATATTGACTGTTGCTGTGGAGACAAGTGTGTGATCTCTCTCAAACACACACACACACACACACACACACAAATCAGGTCTTTAAACTTCAACACGTGAAATCTATGGTGAGAGAAGCGAGGACAGCCATCAGAAGCAAACCACATCACCTCATGAACATCACGCTGATCTCCTTCTCACTGAAGAAAAGATGAATGAGACAGAGAGAGAGAGAGAGAGAGAGGCTGGTGAACTGTATTGATCTGATATTAAAGGAATTCCTCTCTGAGACGAGTCTCAAAACAGATGCTTTTACACATGGAACAATGTGCACGCACACACACACACAGTGCAGATTGTCTGTTGTGTGTAATTACCACTGCCTGTACTGATACAGTAACATATCCACCTACACAAACACACACATTACAGCAGCATCTGATCAAACAGGGCCCACATAAAGACTTAAAACAGATTGTATGCCAATAAAGCCATACTGAAATAATGAATTAATGAATGGGAGAAGATAAGAGAGAGCGAGAGAGAGAGAATAGACACATTATTTAAGATCAGATGTAGTCTCCCCTGTTTACTTACACACCTGTCTGTATAATAGCTTGTATTTTCACACTCGAATCAAATCAAGTCCGGTCTATCAGCAGATTCAAGTTAATATGAACATAACTTTACATTATGGATTTTTGTCTTTTGGTAACGTGGACCAGACATTATGCTGAAACTCAACGCCAGAAACACGGCAATTACATTTTGGAAACTGTAAAGCAAGTCGCCCTGAGCTTTGTGTGTGCGTAACGAATTAAACATCACTGAGAACATTCACGAATAAAATCATTCGACAGGTGACTTTACGCATTTACTTCAACGGTTCAGTTTTCATTGTTTATGAAAACATCTAATAAGTCAATCTAACGACAACACAAACAAACGTCGAACACTACCTGGCCACCGGCATCACGTTTACATTTAGTCATTTAGCTGACGCTTTTATCCAAAGCGACTTACAGATGAAGTAAACGATGGAAGCAATTGGAACAACACAAGGACAACAAAAAGCATAAGTTTCACGGTATTGCAATTACATCACTAAAATGTGTTATTTTCAAATGCCTGCGTATACAAACAGCAACTTTTTAACTGGACACAAATACCTTTTATTTTTAACCAACATTCATAGAACATATATGTCAGGTAAAAATCAAGCCTTAAAATTATAATACTCTTTCAAAAAATTGATTTTTGTCATAACCCATATATAAGGCCTAAACATCCAACAATGCATTACATGACGTAATTATGTACTTTTGTGTAAACACAGCTCATACCTTAGAAACGGTATCATTTTTGTGGTTTTGAAACCGTGACTCTTTCAAACTTCGGTATACCTTGAAACCGGTATTCGGCTCAATAAAAATGTATAACTTGAATGCAATGTCACTTTAAATAAAAGCACAAAATGTCCTCTGAAGGGTCACACACACCTTCACAGCCCCTCACCTGTCACACACACAGGAATGTAAACATATTTCTCGTTTAGTCTTCTTCGGTTGTGATTGTTGAGTAAACTGTTGAGTAATGTTGGTGTTTCTTCTGCAGGAGGTTGTTTAGTATTCAACACACACAACAGCACATTACAACATTAACATATGAAAAGAGCCGCAGCTCTTTAACACACAACACACACACACTGTCAAACGAAGCCAAAAGAGCCAAATACACACATTTCTGAGATTTCAGTGTTACAAACACGAACACAACATTTGGTTAAGTTCCCACGACACACATCTTTGGATTTTACGACGATTTTCAACTATCCCGAACATTTCCAAACTTCATTTGCATAATTCGACTTTACGTATGAGTGAAACGTAATGTTGCATGATTGTCTACACGACGCTACGCGACCAAAGAGTTGGTTATAACGTATAAAGTAGCATCACTCGTTGTCTGTGGACTCATAATACTTCAATCTGTGATCATGTTTACTCACTCTTGTCGGTGTTTCTTACCTTGGCTGAGCCGCACGGGAGTCGGTAAGCGGAATTTGCTCACGATCACGTCCAGCGGCAGCGACACGGAGCTCCACGAGAGTCCGTTAATGCTCGCGGATAGTTTCTCCATCTTTCATCCGTCACCATCATCATCATCACGAGCATCACGGGAGCGGAGCGGAACCGGTGTCAGGGGGACATCGCGACATGATGAAGAGAGACGCGCGAGAGAAACTCTGAGGTGATGAGATGTAGCGGATCGCTGAAGCGCGCGACACCCTCGTCTCCCACCCCGCGCGCCCCGGAACACCGACCTGACACAGTGCACGCTCATCACTGACTGACTGGAAATTCTCACAGTTGGATGAAAATGCGATCAGGGCGACAAACAGTTGAATGAGGAAAACATTTAGAGATTGTTTTTAAGAGTTTTAAGATAAGACATACAGTATATATAGTGTATATTTCTTTAATGAAAATATTCTTGCGTCCTGGGTGCATCCTTTTAATGCATTTACGTGAGGTATAAAATACTTTCATTCCAAAGTTTTAATTTGGGGATTTTTTTAAAACGAGTCAAATATAACATCAAACACTCAAGCACTGAGGATATTATATTAACTACAATAGTAGTAAATTATAATTTTCTAGATACACAAAAATGTGGAGAAGTATTTGTAAGAATACACACTGAACAACAAATTCTTGACAAGTTTTTTTTATTGTACAAGATTATTTCTGTTTGCATTTCCCTTTAAAAAACAATCGGCATAAGTGTGGAGGTAGAAACAAATTGATGTTAATAGTTCGTTCGTTCATTCGTTCACTCGTCCGTTCGTTGCAATACTGTAAAGTGATTTCTTGTTGTGTATAACTGAAATTATGCAGTAATCTGACCGTTCATGTCTTCCTGTCGTCAAATAAATAGAGTTTTATTAAAGTGCTCCAGAAGTTATGACACATCACCCTTCCAACTTCACCAATTATAATATTTCCTAACAATGGTACAAGCTCAATATAGGTCATACACAGCCATAACATATGGTAACAGAAAATATGATCGGTCACAGAAGCAGACCAGGTTTTAGTATGAAAGTAGTGTAACGTGAAATAATGCAACCGTCGAGTTTGAGAGACCAAGATCAAGAAAAAGGATTATTTCAATAATCCGGAGGATACAAACTAGAATAAACAAACCTGTTAAGACAAACAACCTCATAATGTTTCTTTCATTCCTGCCATTTGAGGTTCAGGCAGCGAGCGATAAAGGCGTACATGTCTGCCACCTCCTGAATGACTTTGCTGGTGGGTTTTCCAGCGCCGTGGCCCGATTTGGTGTCCACGTAGATAAAGACGGGATTAGTTTGGCCGGACCAGCGACCGACTGTGTGCTGCAGAGTGGCGATATATTTTAATGAGTGCAGCGGCACCACGCGGTCATCGTGATCACCGGTTAACAACAGTACAGCAGGGTACTGAACCCCATCGCCTTCTGGAATCTGGATATTATGAAGCGGAGAATACCTGTGGGATGAGAATGTGAAAGGGTTTGGGAATTTCATGACGAACACGGCAGTTTTTTAGAGGAAAGAGAGTGTGATTAATGTAAGAAATGCAAACCGATCTTAATGCAAACTCACTTGAGTAAGCAATCAAACTGCTCTTTGTTTTCAGCGCAGCCGAAGTCAGTGGTCCACGCGTGTCCGATGGTGAACTTATGAAACTTTAACATGTCCATGACGCCGACCTGAGCCACAGCGCATCCGAAAAGATCAGGCCTCTGATTCACACACGCCGCTGGAGGACAGAAGAGCACACACGGTGTGTCAGGACAAGTTTGTGTGGGAGGTTAGGAGACAGAAAACATAATAATTGGCCTGGTACAAAAACAACGGAGGTCTATGAGATTGTGTGTGTCGTACCCACGAGCAGACCCCCGTTGGACCCTCCATTGATGGTGAGTTTGTTGGGTGAAGTGTAGCCCTCCTTTATCAGATACTCAGCTGCGCACTGGAAATCTGTGAAACAGTTCTGCTTATTGGCCAACATCCCCGCTGGACACCAAGAGAAAAAACAGAGAGGTGTGAGTGACTCGTTTCAAATATCTCGAAGTAAAAGTGGTCTTCCAGTTATGCGTTCTTTCTTAAAAATAACCACGTTTATTTTCCACAACAAAAATATATGCTGATACCCGCTCATTCGGTTTCATGGTAGTTTTTAAATAACAGCAGGAAGCATTAGTATTAATTAATAATGCATTCATTAGTATTTTCCCACAGAGTAACTCGGTTGTTATATTCACATGCCTTTATGCCACGTCTCTCCGTATTCTCCACCTCCTCTGATGTTGGCGACAGCTAAGACCCCTCCCAGATTCCTGACGAATATCAACCGAGAAACACTACAAAACAAAAGGTGATGTTTATCAGACAAGCAGTCCCAGGGAGTTTACTTGAAACATTTTAAAGCACAAGAAAAACTTAAAGGGACAGTTCATCCAAAATTGAAAATTCTGTCATCATTTACACCAAACCCGTGTAAATTTCATTGTTCTGCTGAAGATTTGAAAGAATGTCAGTAACCAAACAGACTCCCATAGTATTTAGTTTCCTTACTACGGCAGTAAACGGGGGTGAGATCTGTTTGGTTACTGACATTCTTTCAAATATCTTCCTTTGTGTTCAGCAGAACAAAGAAATGCATACAGGTTTGGAACAATCTGAGGGACGATGACAGAATTTTCATTTTTGGGTGAACCGTCCCTTTAACATTGTCATTTTGTGTACTCAAGTACTTTCAAAGAAAACAAAAACTCTGACTGGTTTCCTTATATGTTGGTTAGTCAGTCAGTCTTATTGGCCAGGTCTCAGCCAGAACATTGCGTAATGTAGACCTGGGGTGCGTTTCCCAAAAGCATAGTTAGCCATGTTCCGTCGTTCCAGCATAGTTCAACGATTCAAGTGTTTCTCGAAACCATCGTTCCAACGATCAATCGCAAGCAGCATCGTGAAGTAAGGTCTACAGGTCTAAAGCTGTTCCCTGATATTATGAGATGAATTTTTTTGAAAAGTGCGCATGGACCTACATGCTGGGGAATCCCTGAGCGGAGTGACGTAGGAGAAAACTTATGAATGAATGAAATATTGTGAAATAAAACAACAGATAACAAAAGTAGCCTTTAAATGTAATGCATGTTATTTACGGCAAGAATTTGACATTAATTCGATCTGAACGTAATTATTATTTAGTAGACGTCATTACTCCACCTCCTGTGTGGCGTCATATTTTTCTCTCGGTGTTATAAACTTGGTTCAAATGATTGATCTCCTACATAGTCACTACGGTTTCGGGAAACAGTCGTAACTATGTTGTTAATTTCCCCAACGATGCATCGTACTATTGGTGGTTAACCAGAGATTTATGTCGTTGTTTGGGAAAGGCAACCCGGATGTGTGTATTTTGTGTGTGTGTGTTTGTATTGTACCTGTAGCTGGGAGTGATGGAAATGTTGAATCCTCCATATCCATACAGGAAGGCTGGATGAGAGCCATCCAGCTCGAGTCCTTTTTTGTGGACGATAAACATGGGGACCTGTGTGCCATCTTTACTAGGATAAAACACCTGGAATAAACACAAACAAACTACATAATAATGCAAGGCATATGCAAAACTACACAAGTTTAAGGCCACGGCCCTGACCCGAGTCTATAGCAGACACAGAAGATGAATCGTGAGACTGATGTACCTGAGTGGTCTGATAATCGGCAGGATTGAAGCCCTTCACCTTGACCTCTCTGAAGACGTTCGGCTGCAAGGGGTCTTTAGTCAGATCACAGTGAAAGATGATGGCTGCAGGAAAACACAACACGCATCACCTCACTGCATCCGAGACATCTTAAGAGATTTTGAGTTTTCAAATCTTAAACTTACATGGAGACAAAAAGGAAGTAAAGCTGTAAAAGATCTCAGAGTCTATCTTTCGCCCGGTGAAGCCCATGACCGAGCCGACGTCCAGCGGAAACGTGCGTATCTCCTCCCCCGAAGACAGATGGAACATCTTTAACATATTCTTCACATCGTGGAGGAAACACACAAACAGGAAGCGGGAATATGTACAGGTAGCAAACACTGAGAAAGAGAGAGAAAATTACACATTTAATCTCACAATAAATCATCAAATAAAATTGAAAACGACATTCATTATGTCGTCGTTAGTCTATGTCTGCTCACCGATGACATCTTTCTCATGTTGAGGAATGAGCTCTTTCCATTGGCTGGTGGCTGGCTGGTCAAAGTCAATGTTGATGATACGATACTGTGGCGCGTCCAGGTTGGTTTTAAAAGTGAAGACGGTTCCTTCATTTGTCACGTATTCATATTCCGCATCAAAGTTATCGATCAGCTTCACCCACGGCAACAAGCCTGCCATCAACCAGATAAATAAAACCAAAAAGGAAACTGTTTGTTACAAGCCTTTTTGCCAGGGTATGTCTAAAATAGTACATTATAAAGCAATATACGCTACAGTTTGTACCTGTGATTCCCTGCGGCACAGCGTTCAGGTCACAGTACCACAATCTGTTGACGGGGTCACAGCCCTCTCGGATAGACAACAACACAAACCGCCCATCATCAGACACCTGCAAACACACACACAAACTCATGTTATTCACAAACTGACCCCATTTGATTTCTTGTTAAAAGTTCGGGGATATATTGTTGTTTGTCCTTTTCATTTTTATTCTAAGTGTACTTATGTGCTTTACAACTCTTCAGAGTTAGTATAGTTTTGTTTTCAAGATTATTAGTTTATAAAAAAATTTACTTGTATAAATAATATTTTTTCAATACAAATATGTTTTTTTAATATATTTTGAATATCTAAATAATATTGTATTTTAATATTTTAAATTTTCATGTTAATTGTGGTTGAATTTTTAGCTATTTTATGATGTGCTTTTCTCATTATATATATTTATTTTTCTATTGCGTTATAAATCTAATTTATAGTTTTTATTTGCTTTCATAAGAGATGTAAATTATATATATATTTTTTTTTATTTGTCGGTCTTGTTGTTTCACTTGAAAATGTTACAATACTAAAGTTAAATTCTGATTTATGTCAACTTTGTGTGTGTGTGTGTGTGCGTGCGTGCGTGCGTGCGTGCGCTTGCTACCTCAGCACCACTCATCCATTTCGGCTCATCGGGAAATTCAGCACAAAGAACGTCCTGAGACTGAGGGGTTCCCAAAACATGATAGTACAACTTCTGGTGCAGGTTGGTGGAGGTTTCAGTACCTGAGACAGAAAGACAGAGATGGTCTGATGTCTGTGTGTGTATCTTTGTAGAAGTCTTTGTTTGAGAGTGTGTGTATTTACCGTCGCTCTTTCCATCCTGCTCGGGATAAGAGTTGTAAAACAGTCCCTTCCCATCGTGAGTCCAGGACATGCAGCTGAATTTCACTCTCTCCAGTTTGTCCTCTAGAGGTTCAGCACCGTCCACTCGCAAGAACCTCATCTCGACCCAATCAGAACCGCTCGCGCTGGTGCCGTACGCCAGGTACTCGCCATCCTCAGAGAACGCATAACCTGCAAATCCGGTCAAACACGCAAAGCCGGTCATGTTCATTCAACTTGCTCACAAAAACAAAAGATCATGTTGATGAAAGATACAACACCTCGTAAAGCTACTGTCCCGTCTTCTGAGAAGGTGTTTGGGTCCAGGAAGACGGTGGGTTCTGCATCAAGGTTCTCCTGCATGTACAGAACACTTTGGTTCTGAAGACCAGTGTTATAAAAGTGAAAGTATCTACAGGAGAGAAAAACACAATTTGTTCTTTTTATAACCCGTACACATACACAGAACAGAACTAGTCTAAAATCAGAGCAGAAATTCAAGATCTAATAATACAGGTGAATGCAAAATAACCAAAGGCTCAGACAGATTATCAGGTATCAGGTACCATATCACATTTTCTGTGGTAGCTGACCGCCTGTCACAAAATTGTACATACTGAAAAAACGCCACCTCACCTGTCGCCACGTTTAAAGGGGCAGCTGTATTTGGGATAGTCGTAGAGTTCAGTCATGCGTTCCTTAAAGACGTCTCTGACCTCACACTGCTCCAGAAACGGCTGAGTCAAGTGATTCTGAGCATTCACAAATGCCTGACACATACACAGAGTCATACATCTCAAATATAAAGAGTCATATGTTGAATATATAAAGTCAAATCTCAGATATATAGTGCTTTACATCACAGCATCTTTTAGTCAGTGGTCCTCAGGTGTGTGTGTGTGTGTGTGTGTGCGCGTGTGTGTGTGTGTACCTGTGTTTTTTCACTGTCAGGATCCTCCAGCCAGCTGTACGGATCAGGAACTTTACAGCCATGATAGTCATCGATCTACATAAACACACACATACAGGATTTTGCTGTACTTGTCAGGGCAATCTTTTGTCTTATTAACAAAAAAAAAACAAGTCTTGAGGATATCAGAGATGGCCAATCATGTTAACTTTAAATCTCATTTTGACAGGTTTGTGCGAGAATGTTTTTTTTCTGAAAGAAAATCATTAGACTGGTATGAAAACAATAGAAGTGAATGGGATGTTACCAACAGCTATGTAATAGATCAACTAAAGCCTAACTTACCCCGGGTGAACATTTTCCTCTAACGTTAGATAAAAGCATAGCTTCATGCATAGCTCTTAAAATCTAAACTTTTAATGGTAGTCTGTACAATATCTCTTTAAATCTGAAGGTGTCTGTCAGAATTACAGAGAATCCTCTCGTGCCAAACAGCAAATCATTCACATTTTTACCCATTCATTCACTTTCGTTCATTCATACTGATTCAATCTTATACTCATTATACATGACGTTTATCCATTTATCCCTTCATTCATCTCTTCTCATACATTCTTCGATTACGCATTCGCTTTTTTCAGTCACTCACCACAGATTCGTCTCTGTAGACGTTTGGATACTGAAAAGACATTGTTAATTGATCCTATTAACCGCTGTTAAACAGATGAAATGATGAAATAAGGACATAAACTGTGTTTTAGAGAGTTAAGTGTGTCGTACAGCCGCAGGCAGCACAATGTCCGGAACCGGCTGACAGAAGAGAGACAAACAAAGACAACACGCGCTGGAGGAAGACAGGCGCTAAAATCACCACAGCGCCCACTGCTGGATGAACAGGAAACATGCGGGAAATAAAATTACCAATCGCCTGTTACTTTTTTCGACATTTCTTGTGTTTCTTTTTTTAAATTAGAACCTAATCAGTTTAGATTTATACGCTAAGCCTATATCACAAAATAATAAAGAAACTACCCTTTCTCATTTTTATTTTGCGATTTGTTTAAAAGAAAATGACATTGAATCAACATAAATGTTTTGTTTTGAAAGAAAACAGGGTTTTACGTGTAACATTTATAAATATTGGCAACTTTTGCAAGACAATAAATAAGATTATCTAAACATGACTATGATTGTATATGTTTCTCCAAGAGACCAAACGAAATGTTTTCAAAATAAAACAAAATGAAGAGTTTGGTTCCAAAACGAGATAACTCCGTTTTTAAAAGATTTCAGAAATTATGTTTTTATAGTGCATCCCAATTAATATCAATCAAACTGCAGTTGGTTTGTTTTGATTTAAGCCATAATAACTAAAAAAATACAGGTAACTAACACAATAAAATACAATAAAAACATGATAACTTAATAAAAAACATGATTTTTGAAATCATCTCATTTTGGAACCAAACTCTTCAAATATTCATCATACTCACAATAAAACAATTTCCAGAAACATCCCCCCCCAAAATCTTACAAATGGACCACCAGAGTAACTACAAAAAAGTGCAGTCTGCATACTGTATCATCTTTACATTTTATTAAATAAAGTTTTTCCGGGCATCAATCTGTTGATGTTTTATGTTCATCTTTAACATGTCCAGTGATGTAATGGAACTTTCACTCAATAAAGAACAAGTAAATGATGACAGAATTTTCATTTTTTTGTTGAACTGTCTATATGAAGCTTCAACGGCTAAAAAGTGTGCAAACACATGTTTTACTTTTGCCTTTAAATAGTGTATCCGCAGTATTGCTTCATCCTTTCAGACCTAACTTATTTCTTACTTGACTGAAACTTACTTTATCTGAAATGACTTGTGTGTGACCACTGTTCTAATGCAAAGTCTCTGAATACATTTTGGGGTTCGTACGCACATCATGTCATTTCTAAACCTAAGACCATCATGACATTTCTGAGATAACCACACATAGAAGCTGTGAAATATGCACCCAAAGGAGGACAAGAGGTAAAGACAGAGTGAAAGAGAGGGGGTGGAGGAAGACACTGGGTGGAGTCTGTCTTCATCTGATGTCTGAATAAAAGAGGATTGTACACGTTTTAGAGAGAGAGAGAGAAGGAGTGAGAGACAGAGAAACAGCTTGGCTCTAAACATCTAAAGAAAGAACTTACACTCCCCTTGAAGAGGCACTCAAAGTAAGCAATCACACTACTTATTTAGAAAATAAATTGATCTGTAATCTGGAAATCTGGTGTGTGCATGCGTGCATGCATGAAAGAGAGAGAGAGGCAGACAGAGACAGTCAGCTGAAGGGTTTCTTGACTCAGCTCATCTCTCTTTAGGTCAGATGTTGAGTGTTTGTGTGCTGTGGTCACAGTGTTTGTGTGTCTGTGGAACATGTGATCAAGAATTCTGCTGTATTGAGTTTCATTCTTACTGGTTTTGTTCATCTGAAATCCCACATCAGACCGAAACATAGTCAACCAAACTTGAAGAATAAAAAAAACATAAAAACATTATTGCTCAGAGGCTATTTGAGGTTTTCATTCAACTATTTGTAAGTGTTCGCATTATCTAAGATGTTTTCTCCTTATTTCTTTTTAAAGAAACCAAAAGATAAGATTACTAGAGTGCTTTTTCAGAAGAGAAATCTCAGAAGTCTCTTTCAGCTATACTGTTGGTTTAATTTGAACAGTTTTGATTTTCTTTATTTTTATTTCTTTATTTAAATATTGATGCTTTAACAGTTTATAAAAAGGGAAATGCTTTCTGCCAAAGCAGGTCAGTGCATTTATACACCGTGCCGGCATGATCTACAAGTTAAGCTACAGGAACACTAACCTTAAACTACAACTTAGTAACACCCAACATCAAAGCAACCCCTTAAAAATCCTTAGAAACCATAGAAAATACTATGCGGTGGGTTTTGTACGAAAGGGCACCACTCACATTTTTTTGTAAATCTACAGTACATTGTAAGAATGTATTGTTTGTCATTTGAGCATCTTTTCTGTCCTCCACAGGTGTCATACTTTGTTTTTAAAATGCCATCTAAAATCCCAGCGAACGACAGCGTGACCGTACACACAGAGGAGCATGGGTGGATCAGAACCAGCGCGCAGGCATCACTACCCAGAAACTTCCGGTTTACATATCACAATCAGGTAAACACACATTCAGCGGCTGTCCGTTTGCTTTTATCTTCATTTAAATAGTACAGAAATGTCTCAGAAGAGTGAAGTCAGTTCTGAGAAAAGCTTCTAGTGGTTTGCAGATGCCATTTTTGGTTTGGTATTTTGATGTGATGACATACACGCTTGTCCAAGTGTCATAATGCTTTTTGATTTATCAGTGCTAAACAAGCAATTATCCTTTAATACTCATGCACAAACACGCTCAATAATTGTTTTATCGAACTGTTTATGAAGCAATAATGTTTATGAATAAAATGTACTTGTCAGCGTAATTCTGTGTAGCCATGGATTCATCATCAGCATCTTCTGTTGTCATGGTAACCCCCACACACACTGGTTTTGGTGTTTCTGTGTTGGTAGAAGGTTCAGGGTGTTTGTACTACAACAGAGGTTCCCGCAGGGACACGGTTTGGCCCGCTGCAGGGAGATTCTGAAGACACACCGTCAGACATCCACGGACATCACATCTGGACGGTACGTCAGTAGAACCGAGAGTGAGAAAAAGAAAAAGTGTATGAGAAAGGGAGATTGAAAACCACTATGAGTCATTGGGGTTCATATTCACTTGTCATGTTTCAGGAGTGTGTGTGTGTGTGTATGGTCGTGTTGGGTTTCTGTGACGCACTGCACCTCGCTTACATGTGCCAGTAAAACGATACAGTCATACTTCACACATTGACTCAGCAAGGAAGTGGCCAACAGGTACACACACACACAAAACAGGGTTTCCAGAAATCATTCGGATACATTTGAATTATAAATTAATTTTACACTTCATAAATACTTATTAAGTTTTTTAATGTTTTATAAATAAGTACTTATGATATTCGGTAACACACACACACATGATACAGCTGCGGGAAAAATATGAGACCATTGCAAATTTTCATTTAATCAGAATTTCTAGATGTATTGTAACCATTTCAGTCCAGTGTCTGTTGAATTTCAACAAAATCAAACTTTAGGAGAGACATAAATTCATCCAAAAGCAATGTGAAAGACATCATTACAAGACACATGAAAACTGTGATAAAAATCCAGGTTATATACAGTATATATATATATATATATTACTTTTCCAAAATACATGTAGAAATATGAATTTTATAGGAATTTTCTGTGCAGTATTTGAGTACAAAGCATCTTTTCTGTTATTCTGACCTGTTTCTCCAGATTTCATTTTCTGCAAATAAATGCAAATAGAAACAATGTTTTTATTAGAAATTTGGGAGAAATATTGTTAGTAGTTCACAGAATAAAAACTAAAATGATCATTGTACCTAAACGCATACCTATAAATAGTAAAGAGAAAATTAACTAACAGAAGTTACTAAACTGAAAATAAGGAGAGAGACAGAAAGAGAGAAAGAGAGCAACAGATGTTATGAGTAAAGTTGCACAGATGGTCCGTTTAACCACAGCAAAAATACTGAATCAACATTGAAACCACAATGTTTCACTTTCACACGCGCAAATAGACGTGAACTTTAAATCTGAGAGCAAAACCTTGAAACACTTTAAGTTGCTTATTAGTGGTGTTGACGTTATTACTAATGCTCAAACTTTAAAATAACAATCCCCAATTTCAGCAAGAAACAGTTAATATGGAGTTTTTTATATAATTATGCAGTAAATATGTGAAAAGTTTTCAGTGTTGATTATGCTTTTGTCTTTCTTTTGCTAAGATCTCAGAGGGGCGTTTACATCACTTCCTGTTCCATAAGGATGAGAGCAGCAGGAACTGGATGTGCTTTGTCAACGCTGCCCCGTCTCCTTGGCAACAGAATCTTGTAGAACGCCAAGTCGGGATGGAGATGTACTTCTATGCAGTAAGACATCTGAGGCCAGGGGAGGAGCTACTTGTGGGGTGGAGACTGGAATACGACGTGCCAATCACAAGTCTCAGAACTTCCTGTGAGTGATCTGTGTGTCCTGTCATTAATATCATATATTTATCATAAATTTCTCTTTCATGTTAACCAATCACACAAGTTTGACGCGTGTATGTGTTGTCCTGCTTTAGCTCAGACTTCAGTTTGTGTGGAGAGACAGAATCCAGTGAATAAGAGAAAAAGAGGTCATACCATCACTGAGATCCTGGAGTCTGACTACAGTTTTCCCAATCCACCTCTTCTTAAAGAAAGTTACAGCCTCCCATCTAAACATGAACCTAAAAGTAGAAAAGCAGATCTGAACTCAATCGGCACGCACCAGAAATCTTCGCTGACCGAAGTCATGCCTGACATCTCCATAGGAGGTCTTGCATACATGCCTACCATCCCACAATCCCCTCTGCCGAGGCACATCTCACCTAGCGTTCAAAACGTGCCATTGCGCCAGCCGTCACCACACCTATCCCATAATATTCCCTTTCCACCAATCCGCATGCATCCATGTTTTTTGAGAGTGGCATCAAATGAGAGTGACCTTCCGTTAGTGAACAGAAACGACTCCAGTACTCACAGTACCTCATCTTTAAAAGAGGACTGAAACCGACCCACGACCTCACCTTCATCTCTTAGCAATACAGCCAATCTCTCTCCTGGTTCATCTGCTGAGGTAACCAATGACATCACAGCCGAGAAAGACTCACCTGAGGTGGGTGTGGCTGCTCGCACCTCTAGCTCCGCCCACCATGACACCCCAGGCTCCCAGGATCCATGTGTGAAACCGGGCCAGACAATGGGATATCATGCCCTAGCGTACCCGTTACAGAGACAGAATGGAAAGATCCAGTATAAATGTAACGTGTGTGAAAAGAACTTCAGTCAGCTCTCAAATCTGAAGGTATTTGAATTCTTTTTCATTCACAACTTTAGTGTTGGTGATTCTTATCAATGATTTGCATGTATACGCATGTGCCAAATTCTTAAAAATACAACCTTTGCATTGATACTTATTTCAAATGTGTGTTTTTTTATGATCCTAAAAACTGATTCTTAAATTACTTGAAACAAAATGACAAGTTTTATTAAAAGATACTATATGACAAGCAACTTGTTTTTCGCCAATAATCATTTTCAACACAAAGTGATAATAATAACTACACATTTTTTATTTTATGTACCACAAAATATCAAATATCCATGAGGTTTTGGAATAATGGAATGAATAAATAAATACATAGTAAGCTGAGATAAAAATAGTGTCTTACTTTCATTCTTGTATTTACATCTTTCAAATTTTCAGGTACACTTGAGAGTTCACAGCGGCGAGAAACCGTACCGGTGTGTTACCTGCAAAAGAAACTTTTCCCAACTAGCTCATCTTCAGAAACACACACTGGTTCACACAGGAGAAAAACCTCATGAATGCCATGTAAGCTCTTTCAGCTTGCTAATGGAGTTATGTGTCTTTATATCACATTTTTCTTCTATTATTAACATTTTTTAAATAAATATATATTCAGTTCAGTTTGCTCTTCATTCAACTTAACTGCTATCTAAAAGAAACAAATGAGATATTTAAGAGATGTGCCGTGTCTTATGCGCAGGTGTGTAACAGGCGTTTCAGCAGCAGCAGTAACCTGAAGACACACCTGCGTCTTCACTCGGGCGAACGGCCGTATGTCTGTAAGCAATGCCCCGCTCGCTTCACCCAGCACATCCACCTGCGCCTGCACAGACGCCTGCACGCCTCCCCACGTCCTCACCAGTGTCAGGAGTGCCTGCGCAAGTACACAAACCTGTGCAGCCTGCAGATCCACTCGCACCAGTTCTGTCCCGCCACCAGCCTCACAGGCTCCGCTTCTCAGCTGGTCCTAGCCAACGAAGAGCTCGAGAGCTTCGACGTGAGTGATGCCGCACAAATCCTTGAGGTTGCCATGGAGATGGCATCCGTACAGAGAATGTGTCAGTTGATCTGGGCGCGGGTAGTTGCAGTTCCGTCTGTCCTCCAGCAGGGGGCAGCACAAACGCGATGGGAAGAAGGCCTGTCATGAGGAACAATGACAAGATACCGTTCACTTTCTGAAAGAAACGTCGGTTGGTTAAACATGAGCAATAAATGCAATCAAAAACAGCTTGCCTACATACTGTTTAGGATATTTAATTATGTTAACAAAAGTTGTCTATCTCTGCATATACTGTAGTATGCCAGTTTATCTCCCTTGAATGCAGAATTTCTATTGCACTGTTGTTCAAACTTATCTTTCCTCAGAGTAAAAATTAGGCTATATGACATCAAAAAGTGTGTGACATATCACTTTTTTCTTTCAAATGTATACATTTTGATAATACTAGTTTTTATTATTTCATTGTTTAACTCTTAAGGTTTGAATAACCATAACTTGTTGTTGCATTGTACTGAAGGATGTGATCTCAGGGATTTGTGTTATTATACTGTTAAATTATTGGCAAGTGACAATAAAGCCTTTTTATCAGTGGTTCCTAGGACAAGAATATTTTTTTCATATATCATACATGCATGTTGTTGTCACCATGTGTTTAGTATGTTGTTGATTTATACAATTTCCCTTGATCAAAACTGTGGTCTTTGTATGTTTACTTTGCCATTTTTGCTCTTACATTAATTACTTTCACTGCAAAAACCTATAATACATTTTTGTGACTCACTTTCCAAATTAAGTGTAGCTAAAAAAACGAACTAATATATTATGCAGTATTGTATTATTAGAATTATGAAAATAAATGATTTGAAATTTGAATTAAGACAAATGGAGTTAATGTTACCTGCTTTAAATTGGCATTTGCTTTAAATGCGTTAGCCTGTGCGTGTTTGAGAGGTGTCCTGCTAAAATATCACGTTTCTCTTGCGGTGTCCTAAGTTACACAGTATCATCTGACTTTGTAAACGTCCGGGTCACTGTAACACGCGTGCGCCACAAACAGAACAGACACACCGATTGTACACAAAATCCACATACACATAACAAAATGTAACATAATTATGTGCATTTAATCTAAAACATACGTATGTAAGTATACTGTAGAAATACAATGGAATGATTACATAATTGAGTGTGTATTACTGTCTCTTTAAAATCCAAACGCGTGACGTCAGATATTTTGACAGGACGACGAGGAAACTGGATCCGCCACTGACAACAACACCTGCAAACACAATGATGTCCTGGGGAAGCACGAGTCCCGGTCGGTGAGATGCCGGTAACGGTGGCGGAGTGGAGAAGATGCGGCGGCGGGGGCGCGCGCTGCTCGCGCGTGCTGCTGCTCGCCGCCACCGCGCTAGTGATGCTGGCGGAGAGATCTGCGCGTGAGTGACCTTACAGCGCACACACATGAATCTCATGCACCCGATATTTCACTGCAACCAAATGCGTGCAGTTATAACGACAATAAACAGGTCAGGCGATACTTCAATACGTACCGTGGTACTGAATCGTCCATGTTCACGTTCTAAACAAAAACAATGGTAGTAGTAATACTGTATAGTGCAATATCCAAACCCAGTGTGGTACTATTATGCTATGCCAAAAAACCTGGTAGGCTACTACGTAGTGCAATACCAGAAACATGGTACTAGTATAGTGCAATACCAAAAAAAACATGGTACTAGTATAGTGCAATACCAAAAAAAACATGGTACTAGTATAGTGCAATACAAAAAAAACATGGTAGTACTATAGTGCAATACCAGAAACATGGTACTAGTATAGTGCAATACAAAAAAACATGGTACTAGTATAGTGCAATGGCAAAAACATGGTACTAGTATAGTGCAATACAAAAAAACATGGTACTAGTATAGTGCAATGGCAAAAACATGGTACTAGTATAGTGCAATACAAAAAAACATGGTACTAGTATAGTGCAAT
>NC_079904.1:2082066-2109934 GCF_024868665.1 Triplophysa rosa | reverse complement strand
AGTGCAATGCCAAAAACACGCTAGTACTATAGTGCAATGACAAAAACACGCTAGTTCTAAAGTGCAATGCCAAATTCACGCTAGTTCTAAAGTGCAATGCCAAAAACACGCTAGTACTATAGTGCAATGACAAAAACACGCTAGTTCTAAGTGCAATGCCAAAAACACGCTAGTTCTAAGTGCAATGCCAAAAACACGCTAGTTCTAAGTGCAATGCCAAAATCACGCTAGTACTATATTGCAATGACAAAAACATGGTACTACTTAGTGCAATGCCAGAAATATGGTGCTTGTATAGTGCAAAACCATTGAGAAAAAAATCTATAAATTAATTGCCATATTTTGTTTTTACAAAAAATTACATAAAATTTTGACAAATGTAGGGACAAAAATGTACTGCGTAGTTGCAGTTTTACTGTGATGACTGTGTTAAAACTACAGATTACTGATAATATAAGATCTGCATCTCATGTAAATACCTTTACTTCAGGTGCACAGATGTAAATATTTAATGCAAACACCTTTGTCTGTGGTTTGTTTTCTCTCTGTTTATCAGTTGTTTACTGTATCGGGTTCTACCTGTGGCAGGATGAGCTGTGTTTGGCCGGACTGACCTTTGCCTTCTTGTTGCCGGGGTCACTGGTGCAGGTGTTGAGTTTCAGGTGGCACAGAGCCGACGGAGACACACGAATTTGCCACAATTTCGTCATACACACACTGCACCTGGGCATCTTCAAAAGGTGTGTGTTTGTGTGTTGGCTTCCAGTTATAGTTAAGAGCTTTTGAAGAAGAATCTTTTAGTTTTAATTTAAAAAAAAGGCTTGAAACCAAGTCATGCAGATTTCAAACGCATGAGAATGAATAAATAATGTTTCATTCATATACATGTGTTTGTATGGCGTGTCAGGTTATGGGACTGCAGCATGGGTGAATGGACGTCTCCGGGCTCGTCACAGTCGCACGCGCAGGAGGTGATGCATCACGCGGATGCGTCTGCTCTGCGTCTCCTGGAGGTTCTTCTGATGACCCTTCCGCAGACGTTCATGCAGACGTACGTTCTCACCGCCCCCGGCTACGGTCTCTCGTCTCCAGGTCTGTCCTGCTGAGCTCTGTAGTTACACACAGAATTAAAACACTTCAAGACAACATTTTGCGGAATTAAGTTAAAACAACCGTTGACTAGACTATAAATAAACTCAATTACATAAGAGACAAATATATCTTTAGTAACAGGATGATGAAGTGTGTGTTTCACAGGCAAGAGTGTATAACTGATAAGAGCAGAGATATGGGACATGATATGTTTGTGTTCTTCATGTGTGTGTGTATTGCAGTTGCTCTGTGTGCTGGTTTGTGTTTGCTCTCGTTGTCCTGGGCGTTGGTGCTGTACAGTCGGGCGTGTTGTCTCATCCGTCCCGGGCATTTGCAAATGCCACCAGCAGCGCTCCTGTGCCAGCTGCTGTGGAGGGCGGGCACGTTAGCAGCACGCTTCACCAGCCTCGCCCTGTTCACCCGAACCTTCGGCTGCTGGGTCATCGGTGTCATGGGTGGGTCTGAATCGAACACACTTTAGAAAGAAAGAAAATTATAGTACACATGACATTCCCAAGGATTATTTTTGTAGATAAAACGGTAATGTGGTTATTGTTATTAAAACCAGAATAAAATAAATGTAAAAAAACAACAACAAATAAACATCAGATACTACCTTGACGATGTGTAAATATTTACAAGTTGAATAATATCAATCTGTATTTACATTACAGTGATGAGAATTGAGAAGTGGTGATGCTATATTCCTCGAAAACAACTTTATCTGTTGTTCTTCTCCAAACAGCGTCTCATTGGCTGATCGCTGCGCTCTGGTTGGTCTCCCAGCAGATGGACATATATGTGGGCCAATGGTCGTGGCGTGTGTTTAACGCGATTCTGGGAGGCGTCCACGTGTTCCTGTTTCTCAACGTAAAGGATGGACCCTCACGGTTCCGCATGGCGGGATTCTACACGGTACAAACAGTTTACTTTTGATAAGTCAGAATGATTGAGCTTGATTTTTTTTCTGACAAACATTGATATAAATACATATTTTATGGAGTGTTTTTGTTTTCCTATATTCCTTTAATCAACAACAAAAAAAAACACTTCAGTTATCATCAGTGAAGTTTTTCTGTTGTGTAGGTGATGCTGCTGGAGAATGCTACACTGTTATTGGCTGCTTCTGACATTCTTACTGATGCATCATGGGATAGCCTGATCGCACCCACTGCTGTTTTGTGCAGTTTTCTGCTTGGTGAGAATTTGTGTAATAATGTGTTTGTATTTAACTGTGTCAATGTGTGTGTCCTTTCAGATCTAGATAGGTGAGGCATTTAAAATGAACAAAATTCAACAAAAATATCAACAAAATTATTATCAATATCAATTGTAATTTGTATAAAAACAATAAAATTGTTGTAATAAAATATAATAAGTTGTGTAAATAATAAAATGATCATTATTATCATTAATAATAGTTTACTATTAATATAAAATAATACAATTTATATAATAGAAAAAACGATTATACAATAATTTATATATGTATATAAATAAATGTATTGTTATTAATGTACTTTAATTATTTTATATAAATTAAATAAATATATATATATATATATATATACAATTATAATCCATATGAATACTAATCACTATAATTATTTATATAAATTCTATCAATAATGATTTATTATATATAATAATTTTGAATATTATTATTACCTACTGTATTTCTCTTTTCCAGGTCTGACCGCCCTTGTGTTGTACTATCGATTCCTACATCCCAAATCCACTGAAATCTCGCAGGGTTTGCATCAGCATGCGCACACGGGCAGGGAATGTCTCCAGCAGACCGATTCCTCATTCTCTCTTGGAGACAAAAGTCTTCCTCCCGCCCTTTTTCCGTCCTCTCACCCTTCCTGTTCCCTCTCCGGAATTCCCGGATCTCTCCTGGAGCATCCCGGGAGCTGCGGGGTAAAACCGGACGGCGAGTGTCGACACCATCACTGGCTGCTGATCCGTCTCGCCCTGAAAACCGGCGACCCCGCTAAGGTCAACAGGGCGTACGGTGCGGGGGCCGTGTCTGGGATTCTGGTGATGGATCAAAAGGCAGATATAAGCGAGGATGGGTGCGCGCTCACCTCCGACAGCAGGGACGATACGATGGCGCCGCTGTCCGACTGCAGGGAGGAGTTTGAGAGCGTGAGTGAAGCCAGAGCAGAGGAGGACGAAGATGACAGTCTGGAAATGGAAAGCCCGTTGGAGTCGCCAGCCTCGGAGTGCAAGAGGAGCTCGCCGGAGGGCAAGTCCGTGTTTGGCGACAGTCCCGAGCCGAACTACTGCCCCACCGAATCAAGCTCCACCTTGTACTTCAGCGCAGACCCACAATCCCCCAGCAGCTCCAGTAACCCGCGCCTGGACCGCGAGATGCACTTCAGTTTCGGTTCCGGGCTAGAAACGCTAGATGAGCTGAGCCCCATCTCCACAGACGGTGGGCTGCACAGGGATCTCATGAGGGGACTTCTGGGTCGAGCCGGGCCCTGCTACACATCCTCGCCCGGACTGAACGGACAGGGGCTTCCAGAGAGTTCTGTAACCCACCTCAGAGGACCCCGCAGGCAGGTCGTTCTCTCCCGCAGGGGTTTAGAAGAGGACGCTGGGTTTTAACAGCACTAAAGAGCCAGTAAGAGTGAAGGGATTGGAGCGTGCAGGACCCGTCTCTTGTGAGATGCGGGTGAATTTAAAACTTTACTGTGAGAGATTGTAATAGATTTTCCTCTGCCCAGATTCAGGGATGTAAAAAAAGATGCGTGGAGAATTGTCAATTTGAATCATACACCGATAATCCTTCATGCTGATTATCGACTTCATAATCTGATGCATCCTGCATTGCTGTGTTCTTACATACTTTCCCTCTAGAATGTGAATCGTTAGTGAACTAAATAGACAATTTTACCTTCATTACATCTCATTTGATTATAGCGACCGATAACGTCTGGAACATTTAGCAATGACAGATCACTGTCATAGTGAGCAGGGCATTCATTTATACCAGAAAATGCAAGCATCTTATACAAATGCAAACGTTGAAACTTGAACCTAAATATTTAAGGCATTAGAACTCTATGAGAAGATTCAGATTTGGAAAAGTTTGAACTTGTATGTTTTTTATGTTTACATTTTTTAAACGTTTGTTCTGTTTTTGTCTCGGTGCTTATGTTCAGAATGGAATACTAGCGTCCTGCGTCCTGCATGCTTTTGAGTATATACTGTATACCTGCTGCCATTTAACTAAATAATATGTGACGGTACGCAGTATGCAGGGATTAAATAAAAACAATCCTACTTTCTGTTCGGCAAGTGGATGATGTAATTTTGCGTAAAAATGTCCAGGAGTCGCAGAAGGTCAGATAGAGCGCATTGCATTGTGGGATTCAGTCCACATATAGTGTGTTCCATATGCTACATTTTGGAAATAGAAGTCAAAGTACTGAAAATATCTGCAAAAATCTTAGTACATGATGATAGTTTGCCATTCTGAACATAAGCCCACCTCTGTAAAAAAATCGACATGCTGTTGATGTGACAAGCACAATCCTTTCACAAGTTGCAGGCCTTTTGTCGTCTCTGTTCTGTTAAACGTGTATTCTGTCAGACTGTGATGTTACTCTTTTGAAGGGCTCTAGTTTGAATTATTATATTTGGCATATAGTGCCTGATACAGACAATAGATCAAACTTAAACTCAGATAATGATCAGATCTGTGGGTTTTTAATAGCAAACTATTTCATTTGGCACTGTCCGTCATCGTATTATTATTAGTTTCTGGTACGTCAGTCATTTACAGTATATCAGTTGAACGTTGTGAGCAGTGAAGCACTGTATCTACTGTACCACATTTCCTGTGATGTATTTATCTTTGCTGAAATTGTGTAATAATCTTTCTACGTTCAAAAACACAACAGGTTAAACTTAAGGTTTTTACTACCCAGTTGAAAATCTAGTTTTAGAATTACAGGGGTTATGTAAAACATCCAAAGATATTTATTTATTCATTTATTTATTATGTTTATATGTTTCAGTGAATATCTTAACATTTGTAAAACTTGGTGGTTTTCACCATTTGAAGTGCTCAATTTGTGTTTGGTTTTCAATAAGGCATTTTGAGAAAGTTATTCTATCCAATAGTAGTTATTGCATGCTTTTGTATGAAGGATATGTGTGTGCTTAAACAGTAGTGCTGTATGTCTCCAACAGGACTCTCTGTCAACATTTGCAATAAAGTCAAACCGTAAGCCATGCGATAAGTTCAAATCAGAAAGTCTAATGTTTGTTTGCTTTTTCGGGGTGTGGATTGTTCGCTCTTTACTCATTAAATATATTTCTTGCCAGGAAATATACCAAATGTATAAATTATTGTAATGATCTAAATTGATAAAAGTAAAAATATCAATACTTAATTTCGTTTGTGTTTATTGTCTTATTACCTTTGATGTGAAGTGCAACTTTCATCACTGGTCAGGATGGACTTTTAGAGCAATAACAATATTAATTGTCTTGAGCTAGTGATCACTCTGTAAGGTCTTTATTTTAAACAATAGTGCATAATATAATAAAAAAACATCATAAAATTATTCTTTTTATAAACATATTTTTCGTGAACAAATTTGTAAAAAACAAAACGTATTTAATGACACTGTTCTTCAAAACATTTTGTGTTTTCGCACGATTTGCACCAAACAGTAACAAACCTAACCGCTGCACACCCTACACGTGCACTGCGCATGCGCTCTGACGTTGGTTCGTGGCTAAAGCGCGCCTGCGCAGTGAGCGCGCTGAAGTTTGGAGTGATTCGTGGAAGTTTCAGATTTGGAGGAAAAAAAGATCATCTGAAAATCTGAAAAGTGTAAAATGGCTTTTCGGAGGAGAAATAAAAGCTATCCTTTCTTCAGCCAAGAGTTTCTCATTCAGAATCATGCGGACATTGTCTTCAGTCTGGTGATTTTTATTTTGATCGGACTGATGTTTGAGGTGAGTTTACGACTTTTTGATTTCTCATTTTTGTCTTCGCTGTTTCTTAGCCAGCTGTTTTTCCCGTCTCTCTCTCTCTCTCTCACGTCTGGTTTTCACATCAAACGTGCACGTGAGATTTCGAGATATACAATACAACTTAAAAGTCGTACTAAAACATGAACGAGTTGACTTGAATTTCAATCTGGAAAGCTTTTGAAATCAACATGTACTTGCATTGGTATGATAATAACGCAGAAGCTTAAAGTTCGTGCATTTAAGGTATGCATAAAACTAACTTGGTAGACATTGCGTTATATTGCAGTTCCGTTAAAGAGTGACATAGTTGGCAACTTTAATACTACGTTTGCATTAAATGTCCTATCAGCTGGGCCCGGATGACCACGGTGTGATGTTTATGAACGTGTTTTAAAGTTTATGGTGTCACGGGTTTGAGCACAAATCTGGTGTTCTTCTGTCTTATGATGGTGATGTTCAGGTTTCTGGTGAAGTGCCACGTCAAGTCTCTCGCGCCCCCCGGTTTGATTCACATTGGTGGAAAATCCGCGAGAAACATTTCGTGTTAATGTGCATAATGGAATGTCAGTTATGAGTCATTCTTCATATCAGAAGTTTCTTATTTCAGTGGCGAATTTTGATCAAACTCTCTTTATGCACTTCATCATTTTATCTCATCTGTCCTGAGTGTGTACAGATATGCAAATGTGCACACGCACACATATACACGCACAAAAAAGGGTTTCCCCTTTAAAGATGTCTGTTTCAGACACCTGTGATGATCTAAACACTGTAACGTGTGTGTGTAACTTTAATAATGACAAATTAATAGAAACTCATTTGTTTCTTGATAAACACATCAATGCATGTCATGTATTAGAATCAGTGTTGGGTGTAACTAGTTACTGTAATTTAATTACTTTTCCCTTGAAAAAGTAAAGTAAGGGATTACTTTTATTTTTTCTGTAATTTAATTACAGTTACTTCTGATGTAATCAAACTAAATTCTTTGTGTAATATATGTGTGTGCAATCGTGGAATTGACATCAAAATTCAAAGTCTAACTTTAAAATCCTTGCTTTAATGTATAATTCTCACATTTGTAATACTTTGGTCAGTTAATAAGAATACTTTATGTAGTTTAATATTATTTATTGAATGAATTAAATAAGCCGTTTCATGTCTATCCTTCAATCACTTAACTCATCAAGGTTGATGTAGTAATTAGTAATAAGTAACTAAATACTTTTTGGAGAGAGTAATTTGTACAGTAATCTAATTACACTATTGAATATGTAATTAGTAACTAGTAATTAATTACTTTTTCAGAGTAACTTACCCAACACTGATTAGAATACACTATGGCCTATTAATTATGACATGTTGGTGTTTTATTAGTGGTTTCATATTAGACACGGATGTCAAACTGTTTTATTTAAAAAAATGTAAGCAGCTTAGCCTATTTTTTCTGTGTCGGGTTTTAAAAATACAAAATTGCCAGAAGTTATAATTGGGTGATTTCTTGAGTGTGAATAATAAAAATTATTTTACTTGACTTTTTTTTATTCCTGAGTAAAATAAATAAAACTAAACAACTGCAAGGTATTGCTACAGAACAAGTCTGCATTTAAAGGGTTTGCATGTGTGGGGGTGTTTTTATTGTGTTTTTTGTCAGTTTGCACTCATTTTCTCTGTCTCTCCCCCCCAGACAACCGCAAAAACAGCCATATTATTCATTCAGCCGCAGTTCAACATCAGCACTGTGACTGCAGGTGTGTTCTGCGCAAACACAGCCCATAATATCAGCCCTGTCAGTGATGAATCTGATGAATGGACGGACTCAGATGGTTTGATGCATCACGCGTGTAAATTCTGTGTGTTTGTGTGTTGTGTGTTTCAGACGGAGAGGTGACTCTGTATCATTACGGATGGAAAGACTGTGCCACTGTTCTCTTCTATCTCTTTATCACCATCATTCTTCACGCTGTGGTGCAGGAGTATGTTTTAGACGTGAGTGCCGCAATGCATCGTGGGTGATGCAGTGTAGCGTAATGGCAGCTTCAGTGATGTCACATAAGCTGTAGTTTTAAACCTACAAAAACACGAAACATGAACCAGGAAGTAGTTTCTGTATGTAACATTCATTAAACCGGACATTACAGTAATCATGATCACAGTAACTGCGATGGAAGAAAAGTTACTTGTCTATGTAAATCTGTGTTTTTTTTGTCCATTCCACTTACTTATTTGTCTTCTTTTGTAGAAAATAAACAGACGTCTCCACTTGTCGAAGAGTAAAAACACAAAGTTTAATGAATCTGGGCAGCTGTGTGTGTTTTACCTGGTCTCTAGTTTATGGAGTCTGTACGTCCTCACTACTGTAAGAGGAAATTTTGCACTTCTGTTTTAATTTGTCCTATGTCTGTTTCACGATGTGTTTTTATGTAAAGCTGCTTTGCAACTATGTAAATTGAGAGAGCACCACATACCGTAAGGAAACTTAAAATGAGTTTTTATTTGTGTTTGGCAGGAGGGATACCTTCTGCGTCCCAGCAGCCTTTGGGAGAATTACCCCCATGTACACCTGAGGTACACATACTATTTTCTTCCTATTTTTTTTTTAAATGATTTATTTAATATTTTCAACCATGTTCAAACACTTTAAGACCACAACATTAAACGGAGTTAAAGGGATAGTTCACCCATAAATGAAAATTCTGTCATCATTCACTCACCCTCTTGTCATTTCAAACCTGTATGACTTTCTTTCTTCTGCGGAACACAAAAGAAGATATTTTGAAGAATGTTGGTAACCGAACATTCACTTCTATTGTATGGACACAACAGCAATGCAAGTGAATGGCAGTTAACGACATTCTTCAAAATATCTTCTTTTGTGTTCTGCAGAAGAAAGAATGTCATACAGGTTAGAAATGACAAGAGGGCTAGTAAATAATGACAACATTTTTATTTTTGGGTGAACTATCACTTTAAGAGCTTGTACAGAAGCATTCAACCGCTTCCTCTTTCAGGTTTCAGGTGAAGTTCTTCTACATCACGCAGTTGGCGTACTGGTTTCACGCACTGCCTGAACTTTACTTCCAGAAAGCGAGAAAGGTATGAGATGACGAAAGAACAGTATTGACCGAAGAGGAGAGAGAGAACAGAAGTCTGAATAGATTTGTGTGTGTTTACAGGAAGAAATGCCCCGTCAGCTGCAGTATATCGGTCTGTATCTCTTACACATTCTGGCTGCGTATTTGTTAAAGTAAGTGTACACGCCTACACAACTATAACCTCCTATAGACAAAACAAATTCACCTAACAAGTCCTGTGACTTATGAGTAGAAATAATAAACGCTGAATCGTAAATGTAATGACTTCATCCTTGCTAGTAGGATTAACAGTTAGTCATTGTTTTTTTGATAGATTCATTGGAGTTGTGTTGTACATGTCAGTGTGAGCGCTAAACACTGAAAAATTATTTTTGTTTTTTGTAATGAATCTTTGAATTGTTACTGTATAATACAATTTGACTTATGAATGTGTTTTTCTTTTCTTTCCGTCTCTAGTTTGACTCGAGTCGGGCTGGTTTTGTTGTTTCTGCAGTATGTCTCTGAACTGGTTTTCCATCTGTCTCGACTCTACTACTTCATTGATGAAAACCACCACAAATTGTAAGACACTAACCCACATGCTTTCTCCCCGAAACTGTGATTTGTTTTTGTAATTTATGCGCAATCTGTGAGAAATGATTGAGTCAGATCTTGTCCTATAGCGCTAGCTCTTTGTTTGAGGATCAAAGCTCGCATGTAGATTAAAAGTGTAGACTCCTTTTTGGAGTTTGACACATTTCACTGTGAACTCAAAAAATGTCATGAACTTTGGTAACCGATGCATTTTTTACCCCCACTAGCTGATTCTTGTTTATATGCATTTAAATGTCATTTTAGGATAGCAAATGTGATGTACAAACATTGATGGAATGTCACCATTTTATACAACATTAATGTATCTAATGACAAGACTGACGAGATGTTTACATGACAGAAAATAAGCTGAACAGGCTAAATATGAACTGTTTATGGTCTGGATTTATTACTGTGTGTGACTGAATTGTGCATACTGTATGTAAACAACACCGCTCCAAAAGCACTTCCTGTTTCTTCCTTTTTTGGCTTTTTCACATATGTACATCATGTATAATTAAGTCTTAAAGATGTTCATTTGTCATTTCGATGCAGTTCCACGTGTTCTGTTGGTTTTATTTTCTTCTAACGTTTGTGCCGTGTGAAGCTCAAAACAGGAAGTGTTTTTGGACCAGCGTTGTCTTATAAAATGGTCTATATTCATAGTGAACTGAATGATTTTCTCAACACTGCATTTGTGTGTGTAGGTTTCAGATGTGGTCCGTCGGGTTTGTCCTGACCCGTATGATCACGCTAACTCTGATGTTTCTGGCTGTCGGCTTCGGTTTGGCTCGTTCTGAAAACCAGACGCTGGATTTGGAGACGGGAAACTTTAACACTCTCTCTGTCAGGCGAGTATGTTCATATCATTTAACACCGTATGAAACCCACAGATGTTAAGCGTGACGTTGTGTTTTTATCACGCACAGGCTGCTGGTGTTATTCGTGGTGTGTTTCACCCAGTCGTGGTTACTCTGGAAGTTCTTCCGCTTCCAGCTGAGCAGAACTCGGGAGCTGAGGCTGGAGCAGGCGGCGCGGAAGAGAGCGGTCGCTAAGCAACAGATGCAGCGCACGCTGAAGCGAGACTCCTGTACGTACACTCTCTTAAAACGTCGCTTTATCTACGTTACCTAGACTACAAAAAATAAGTTTGTGATGGAAACAGTCAATGAATACTGAATAGTCTCTCTATGATAGGAAAACATGTTTGTTTTTGTTTTTTGCAGTCGGTCAGCATGAGAACGGAATCATTAAAGCAGAGAACGGGACATCCCCCCGTCTGAAGAAAATCAAGGCTCCTTAAACTTCCTTTAGCGCCCCCCGATCCAACGGTTGGCTTCACCATATTGAGGGAGCAGGATACGGTTCATCTGCCTGCTGCTTCCTGTTACGACGCCAAGAGAAGCGCATGTGGTGTTTCTCGGAGGAAGTGACATCACAACACAAAGGCACCCTCAACAGACTTTTCTCCATGCTCTGTACTTCGCTTTCAGTATTCGTGCTCTTCCCTTTGCGTTATGTTTCTAAACTTCACTCAGTCTGTCTTTATTAAAGTGATGTTTTCAGGTTAGTCTTTTGTTTTGTTTTTGTATGCAAAACGGTGACTGCTGGCCTAGAATGGACACTCGTTCAAATCAGAGGTGTTACTGTGTGACTTCATTGATGGGTTTGACATGAACAAAAGACTTCCAGGTGTTTCACACAGTCCAGTAGAACTGGCCCGAGACGAGCAGAACCCGTGTTACAGTTCAGTTTCAGGTAGAAACAGATACTGTATTAGTGAAAAAAACCTGAATCACAGACCAACTGTTTCTCCCGTGACTGTGTTTATTCCTCATGAGCTACAACATTCTGTTTATAGAGTTTCTGCTTTGTAAGTTTGATATTTGATTGTATATGACGATGCTTTATAAATATAGAAGACTTTTTTTGAATTTCAGCCTTGCAGTCTGTCCGTCATTTCTACCTAGTCACATATGTGGTAACTGATGAAATTGGCACATCCGGTTTATATTCACTCCAAAAAATACGAGAGAAATATATTTGGGATCAAGAAAAGGGAATTTATTTAAGACCATTGAGCATTTATTTGTTTTATTTTTCCAAGAGAATTGACCCTAATTTCCCTAAACGTCATCTTGTTGAAAAACTGTTTTACTGAAAATGAATGTAAAGCAACAGATATGATCAAAAGTTACATTACTGTAATGCAAAAAAAAGTTACATTTTGGGTGCAAGATGATCGGCTGAAGTACTGCTTAACTGTTTTGGTATTTTTGAAAAAAAACGAACAATTGAAATGTTTCCTGGCAAAACAAAGTTCTTAAGGGTGGGTGAAAACTCCATCAGACTCGACTGTAAAGAGAAAAGATTGCACGTCAAAATGGGCCTTTAAATGGAGAATAATTAAATATATCAAGTTCCTCTTTTCATAAAGACACATGAGATGTTGCTCAGTGGTTAAAGACACTGTAACCAAAAGATTGTTTAAACCGTAAACCTGTCATTGTGCAAGTTCAGTAACCCAAAACCCCAATATAACCCACATATCGTCCCGTTTCATCACGTTAAAAGAGTTAACGCAAAAATGAAAAATCGATTCTCTTTTACTCACCCTCATGTCGTTCCAAACCTGTATGAGTTTCTGTCGTCTGCAGAACACAAAAGAAGATATTTTGAGGAATGTTGATAACCAAACAACACTGAACCCCATATATGAACACAAAACCATTTCTCAAAACATCTTCTTTTTTATTCTACTGAAGAAAGAGTCATATTCGGGTTTTAAATGACATCAGGAGGAAATAGGTTGAGTGTTTGTGAAACAGGTTTTGTACCTGAAGCTTGTTCAGATTGCGTTCAGACTGACCGCAAACTTCTGTCTCAGCGAGGAGAGCACGTTTTCAGGCATGCGGTCGGACACCGACTCCAGATAACTCAACACGTACCGGTCAGCGTCCGTCAGGACAAACCGATGTCTGAACACTGCACGGAGAGAACACATGAGAATAACGAGCGGATTCAGAGGAAGTGATGTCACTCCCACATATCTCTGAACGATACCTTCTACAGCAGCTCCGATGACGAAATCTGCCGGTCTGTAGTATTCTGGCTTCTCTGTGGTGCTTCCTGGTTTCGGAACCCGAGTCTTCTCAAGGAACTTTCCTCCGATGACGCCGGAGTTTCGTGTGGGTCTTTCAAAGATGCTGAGCATGTCATTGGACAGGTAATACAGCAGAATAAAGCGCCGCCCCTCGTCCAGAGGATTCTGGGAGTCCTGATGCATGGATACGAGATATGAAAACACTGGTGTGTCAGCGTATCAGGAGATCATCCTTCTGATCTTACCAGTCGTGCGGCGTAACGCAGAACTTTGTGGTCGTTCTCCAGCAGTTTGATCACATCTTTCTTAGGAGGTTCAGGAATCAGGGACAGACAGTTCTGCAAAGAGTCCTCCAGCGAACCAAAGCCGTTATACGGAGGAATGACCTGCAACTGAGCGACAGTGTTTTCATCACACACCATCACGCCGTAAAGATCGTGTATTTACAAAACACACTGGAGAACACAAAAGAAGATACTTTGAACATTAAACCCCATTGACTTCCATTGCAAGGACAAAACCACGGAGAATAAATCTTTTGTTTTGCAGAAGAAAGTTCTAAACACTTTTTTTTTTTTTAAGTAAGAAACATCGTCCTTGACTAATGTTGAGAAGCAAATATCTGACCCTCCTTGTGTCCTGCAGTGGTGTCGTGTCTGTAGGGACCGGTTTAAGTTGGATCTCTGGGTAATTTTCTCGGTAATATTTCCTGGTGAAATCATCACAGTCGCAGAGAAGAAAGCGTCTTCCCGTCAGCGTGACCTCCTCGCCCAACCTCAGGTCTCCGGGAGAGAAGTATTCCTGCACGTCGTGCTGGGTAACTTCAAGCACACAACTGGGGAACGGCTCTGAAGCAGGGAGAGAGAGAAATTAAACATTACATTAAGTAATTTTTTGCATTTATGCATTTGGCAGATGCTTTCCGTGTAGTGATTTAGGTCGAAATTTTGTCTCTGTTTAGAACTTATTCTGTGTTTCTTTGTGGTCTCACCGCAGGTTGGTTTGATGTGTTTAGGGATCTTCTGTCTGTGGAGCAGCACGGGAAACGGATCGCGGCCGCTGTTGGGCAGCTGATGCTCGCAGATCTCCACCGAGTCATCCACCAGATAATAATGAATCGTGACCGGTCGTTTCTCTCCGTAAAGAGAGTCCGAATCATCCCACAGAGCGAAGAACCGCAGCACCTGCACACACAAACAGAACACGTGACGCATGTGCGCAATAACGTGTGTGTGATCAGATAAACATGATGTATGCGTGTTTACCTGTCGATCTGTAGTGAGAAAACGCTCGAGCTGGTGATTATGTTCGTAGGGTGTGATCTGGGCGAGTTGGTTGTGAGAGCGCTGGGTGGTGTACGGGTCACTGGGAATGGACTCTGGCTCGTTCAGGACAATCCCTTGACTCTCCATGAACTCCTATAAATCAACAAAATATTGTCGTATTATCAGTATATCAGCGTTTGCTTTTTTCATCCGAGCTTTTGTTTTTCTATGCGTTTTTTGGTACATTTGAATAAAACCAGCCTGGCCGCTGAGTGAAGTGACTTGCTCCAAACCCGTGCGCGTGTGTACCTGTGTAAAGGTATCGCATCGTGTGATCCTGTACACTGTTCCAAACACATTCATGTCCATGCAGAGGTTGAGATCTTTCCAGTGGTAAAGTTCTCCGTGCTGGTTTTTGGTCAGTCTCTGACGTTTGATGAGTTTCCCTTGTGGAATTCCAGAGTTTTCCACAGGAGGCTCAATCCCGCACATGCTGTCGTCCTCCAGGTAATAATACAACACCACCGGCCGAATGCGGAAGCTCTCAACGGGGGAGTGCAACACTTCCTGACGGAAGTAACCATAGAAACGCAGCACCTGGAGGTCAGAGGGTAAAAGTGAGGAATGTGCAACCGTGAGGTTTAGGATCGAGGAAATATGCAGACATACAGTCAAAGAGAGAGACAGACAGAAGAGAGACATCTTCACCTTCTTGTCATAGGCAGCATGTGCAGGTGTGAAGTTGAGCGGCGGGTGTCGCTGTGTGTCGGTACCGTACGTCAGGTTCGGGATATCTGTGACCAGCTGATTCCGCTCACTGTGACTGATGTTCGCCGACAGCAGCGGATTCTGACCGATCCCGGCCGAGGGTCTCCGGGCCACACCATAACCGTTCTTATAACCCAGAGTCTGAGCTCTGTGAAAAGAGGATTTCTGAACGCCACACGTGAATGATGGGTAACGTTACAACAATATAGTAATATATAACCAAATATAATTCATACATATTATACATGTAAGGGATAATGTACAGGCAGCCGGTTGTTATCGCAGAAATAAGCCACGACAACTGAAGGGGATTATTTCGCGATAACAGCCGGCTGCTTGTACATTATCCCGCTTATTACACGGCCACATGAGAAAAAAACTGGACATGAAATGAGAATTGGAAATATTTGATTAGCACATTTTTAAGGAATGCAGACCTTCCTCAAGGAAACCCCGTTTATTTTAGCTTTTAAGAAACGACGTTCAGATGTCACGAATAGGCAATTTGGTTTAAATATAATGTCATATATGTTATTAAAAGACATATATATTTAATTTGTCAATAAAAAAACAGTCAAATTGATTTTTGAGAGGTTGTTATCTGGGAATACGCCCTTTTCACATGACGTCACGCATCGTCCGTTCTGCTGCGAAGTAGTGTATCATTACTTCCGCTAGCACTCCAGTTCATAAGGTGGCGGTAATGCACCTATAAGCTGGTTTGCCAACCGCCAGTAAAACTCAAGAAGAAGAAGTTACTTCCGCTAGCGCCTCAGAATAGTTTACCAAGTGGCTTGCACATCTGCCACAAATACGTCTAGATGATGTACAATGTCTTGCAGACAAATTTTCGCTAACGACAAGATCAAAGCTAAGAAAGGATACAAATTCTTCGTTGAACATTACCTGTTTGATTACGAAGGTAAGTGTTTTGTTTTCTTTTTGTATTAGCGAAGGTGCTAGGATAAGTACTTGAATACGTGTTCTGTCCGTTTTTTTTCACTATTGTTAAATTCCAGCGCGACGGCAAAACGGAAGTTCTTCTTCTTCTTCTTCTTCTTGTTTGTTGCAAGACGGATGTTATGATACACTGCTTTGCAAAAAGGCGGAAGTTAAGTGACGTCATTGTGAAAAGGGCGTATAACGAACCTGCAAATGTCGCGACTGGCCAATCAGAATCAAGCATTTCTTCTTCTTCTTCTTCTTGTTTGTTGCAAGACGGATGTTATGATACACTGCTTTGCAAAAAGGCGGAAGTTAAGTGACGTCATTGTGAAAAGGGCGTATAACGAACCTGCAAATGTCGCGACTGGCCAATCAGAATCAAGCATTCCAACGAGCCGTGTAATAAGTTCATATTAATGTATGAAATATAGATCCAAATGAACCTCCTTAGAAAATCTATAATACTATGCGAAAATTAATATAAAACCATTATTTAAAATGCTTTTTATATTTGAGCATTTTTTTATTTGACAAAACGCACATGGGGAAAATGAACATGAGATGAACGAAAAAAAGATGTAACGTTATAGTTGTAAAATGCAATGTATGTCGCGCAGTTTCTCACCGTTAAATCCCGAAATGTGTTGCCTGGCAGGAAAGGCAGCCCGTGTCCGGTGTTCACAGACATTACGATTAATTAACTCAATTAAATATCAAATGCACAAGTTGGCTATTACAGTTTCTCTCATGAGACTGAAGTGACTCCCCGAGGACACTTTATTACAGTCTCCATGGAGACCACAAAACACCGACGATCTCCACGGTGATGTAAACACTCCGGTATTCAGTCAGTGCAGGCGCGTGTTCGACTGCCCGCGGATGACATGAATTATCGCGAGAGCGAAATCACGGCATTCGTTCTCGCGATACTTCTCCTGTCACACGCCGATAAGTCGAATAATGCTCATTCACCAACAGATGGCGCTACACGTTCACTCTTCTCAATGCACTTTATTCAATGCACAACAACAGTTAGTCTCAGATTAAGGCAGTGGTTTACATTTCTCTATAAAAAACTCTCAAATATCCTGCTGTTTACATGAGCAATATTTCTCTAAAGTTGATCTTGCTGAAATATTACTGAAGCAGCAGTAAACATAAACATTCTGTTTTGTGATATTTAACAGTCGGTACAAAACAATCCTCAAAAACATACAAACAAACATTTGGGTCACTTCATGTGCTTTTCTGGGCTTGTTTTGAAGGAATCAAAAACATATATATATATAAAATATATAAAAATAATGCACTCTTCAAAACAAATGTTCCAATACCCATTGCATATTTGACACAATACAAAAATCTTAAAGAAATCTTAGGCTGTACCTGCCCTAAAGAGCTCTTGGTTGTTTATTGATTATTTGCGTAAGGATGTTTAAGAGTGTACAGACAGATGCTTGGGGTCATTTCAATGAATATTCATTGGGTTCTGATCCCTCATGTAACAAAAATGTCTGTAACACATTAGCCACAGTCATAACAAACAGAAAGCCCTTCACATGCATAGAGCGATCAATCTATAAACATCGTTCACCACTGCTTGTGTTGGCAGATTTCATCTTCTGAGTTTAAGGCACGACACTGCTGTGCATTATGGGTTATAAATCACCTCTTTGAGGTTACAGTTGCATCTATGCAGGAACACTTGAAGGGCTTTCATCCTATTTTAGGAACAGAAGCTTTAACAGAAAAAAACACTTGGATTGCATCCCTGAGCAATCAGGCAAGCTTTGCCACAGTATAAAATATCTTATTCAAAAATAGAAACATCAACAACAAAATGTTTAAATATCAAAATATATTTTACAAAGGATGAGATGATTTTACAACACTTTTGAGTGTGTATATATATATATATATATATCTCAAAATGACAAAGGTGTATATATCTGTCACGTTTATGCGTTCACCAAAACTCTTATTTTGACACTAATATTTGTTTCTGTTTCTGTGTTCGCATTGTTTTTCTGTTATCATTTGTTTCTATGGTTACAGATCAACAAATGATAAACAGAAAAACAAATCGAACACAGGAACAATGAAATCAAATTCATCAAGGGTGGAATACAACTAACTGCCAAAATAAGAGTCCTGGGGCCTGATTCACAAAAGAAACATTAACATTTTGTCTTAAGTACATTTTCGTGAATACGGGCCGTGGTGAACACATAAACTGAGTGAACATGACAATATCAGGGTTGTAGGATAATTCAGAACTGAAGTGATAACTGAGATTTTATTTAATTTGTATTAAATTTACATTTTTTAACCACGGGAAGAGAACACTTAAAATGTTCTAATTTTAAATAGATTTTAGAAAATATCATATTTTAAAACATGATGCTTAATTATGGGTTTAATAATGACATTTCACCTAAATCTCCTCTGCCGCAAAACAATTTAATTTTAATATCAACTCAGGAAGTTAAACGGAAATAAATCTCCCATTCTGAATTGCTCAACCCTGATATATCTACATAGTATCCGTATACTTTTTGGGGGGCTACTGTATAGTTTGTGTAAGGCACATAATTCTTTATATTTTGAAAAGTGTAAATGTACAGCTTCTCTCTCTACAGAAGCCGGTCTTCACTGTTTGACAGGCGAAGTGAAGAACCAATCACAGTGCTTAGAGCTTATCAAGCCTTTCAGAGCTGCCTATAGACTCCTAGAGTCTTCAAATGGATCTCCCATGAGCCTCAGCTTCAGCATCAGTCCAAGGATCAGGTGCACTTGACCTTTCACCCCAGCACACGGATTAAGCACGCTGTAAAGAAGAGTTTATTTCCACCTCAGTTTAATGCCACACATTAGCTGCTTTGAGCTGTCCGAAAACGACATCTCAGCGCTTTAATAGTAGCGATTCAGGCTGCGAGTCCCGGGGACATCCGGCTGTCCGTTCATCCATATTTCTCGTATGATTCGCTCTCTCTCCTCCAATCGCTGCGCTCGCTCAAGCTCCTCGGCTGACGCGAAGACGTTCGTATTGAGCGTGCGCTCGAAACGCCGGTGCCGGCGGGCCGAGAGGTCCGAGCACGTGTCCCAGTCGGAATCAGAGTCCAGAGTGTCGCTGTCGGAGTTCGTGGGTCTCGGCCGTTTCTTGGCGACCGCGTGACGCGGTTTACAGTCCGTACGGCAGGAGATCTGGACCACCAGCGCGAAGAGCGTCACGAAGAGTCCAGCGCACACGCCGCACATGAAATACAGCGCACAACGCTCCGGGTGTCCTGCCAAAGACAAAATGACATCATGCGTCACAACAGAGCAACACACGTCACAATGCACTTCACGAGTTACGCAAAATACGCTTTGCATTCAGACAATAGTCATTTTTTATGCAAGTCACCTGTGATGTAGGTGTAAGCTGACAGCACGCCGCTGATGAGATTCATGACCGGTCGGGTCATCGTGGAGATGGTCGGGTTCGGTTTATTTCCTCTTGCAGACAGATCCGTCTCTTCTGAATATGGTCCGGAGGTCCGGCCTCGTGTCGACTTCCCTGTGGTGAAATCATTCATTTAATCGGATCTGAATTAAACAACAATCATGGGACCTTACGAGTGCGGTTCAAGTGATTCCAGGCCTTCTGAAGTCACGCGAGAGCTTTGTGTGTCAAATGACTAAGAAGATTTGGAATATCGTTTTTGTTTTACGATGGAGTGTTTTTACAGTCATCTAGACACGGCTCGCCCTTAAAACAACACAAATGTTTATGTTCACAGAAAAGACATTGTGGGTCTAAATCAGATTTCTATTGTATGGTTAAACACAGTTGTAGCTATGGCAACTATCAGCATCCATCAAAATGTACTGCAGGATTGTGTTTGCGTGTTGTTTTTCATGACTGACTCCAGATCAGTTTTTTCCATTATTCCCCTGATAGTCAAGGGGTCCACGTTTGTAAGCATGAGCCAATTTCCCTCTACATTAAGAGGAAAAAAGAAACGGATCTCTTTTTCTCCATGTACAGATCTCTCCGGATAAAGTGAATTATTTCTAGGAACAGATTCAGGATTAGAGTTTTGAGGTTCATACCTGGTGCTGTGTCAGAGGTCAGAGGCGGGGTCCCGTCAGGAGGGGCACTGTCTCCCACCACATTGGGGTCATGAGGCATAGATGGGGGGGAGGGGAACGATGGATGCCTGGAAATGGATTCCTGCAGGAGTTTCTTTGGGACTAAAGAGGGAGAGAAAGAAACGCTTTATTTGTCGATTTCCCAAAAAATCACTTCATAAATCACCTCTGCACACACAAACGCAAGATTCCTTCTGCCTGTGATGTGGCCACAGAAATGATCGAGTCCATCCAAAACACACATACAAGTCTGTCCTTGTGCGGTATAAACAGTGAAACAAAAGCGAAATTTATTCACAAACGTCACTCGGCAGAGTACAAGCCGATTGGAAAGCGGAGAAAAGAAACGGGTGTCAAATTTGAACAAATTCAGTGGATATTTTGGTGGAATATTTTAAGTGCCTTTTGAGGAATTATGTAAATAAAATATATCAATTAATATTAGTAGGGCAATTCCAGCGTTATGGATGTGACATACAGTATAAACTCTCAGAGAATTTGTTACCAATATGCTGAACCATCTGTTTATATTTTACTAAACCTTTGTTGATAGATTCTAAACATCAGAATAATATCAGTCTATGTTCAAGTTTTCTATTAAAGAAAAGGGAAATAAACATGCATTTTGGATTATGGATGTGACAAAAAAGGACACTTTTACAAACTTTGTAAGATTTCTGTCAATTAAAATGCACAAACCGGAAGCAATAATACCCAACAACTGCAAAAGTGATGACTCTCCATTAAACATAAAACAGTTACTTAATTTTAATTGTCATGTGCCCATTCACAAGGAATATGTACCGTTATGGATGTGACACTCCTGAAAATGGCACTTACCTGATGTTACCAAATGTTGACATCTGTGATATTATTATAGTAAAAATCTTAAAGGTAAAAACATATTTTTTGCCCAATATTTAGTCAAATTGTATATAAATATTATTAATATAATATAAAATAGTTGCACAAACAATGCTTCTTGATCATAAAAAGAAATCAGAAACATGTTTGTTGTAATACATTGTGGGGACATTTCGTAGACATCTTATGTATATTCTAGTCCCAAAACCCTCACAGAAAACTGAAAAGCTTTTTTGACTGTTCTAACAAGCATCATTTATTAAATTTAAAACATATTTTTGGTCTATTTCCACGATGTAGGTGGATCAGACTTGTATCACCCTTGTGGGGACGTTTGGTCTCCACATTCCCAGTAACACAGAGCATTTCTCTCAAACACACTCTGAATAAACATGGCAACAAATTTAGTGAAACAGATTTCTGTTAAACTCTAGAGATTCTGGAAACAGCATGAGGGCAGACACACATGTGTACACACACACATACACGCGTGTACACACACACACACACACACACACACACACACACATTCACACACGCGTGCACACACCCACACCGCAGATATTTATTCTTTTAGTCAGGTCTGCAGAGTAAAATCACAGACTAACACAATAATCAGTGTGTGTGTGTGTGTGTGTGTGTGCGTGTGTGTAATGCCCTTGGAGCAATTACAGCTTACTGATTGAGGGTAATTGGAGGCACATGTGGGCATATGTATATTTATGTGTGTATTCAAAGGCGTGTGTGTGTGAGTGTGTAAATAACAGTTATTACTTTTAAAAGAAAAAAAAGAATGAAAAACAAGAGAGGACAATATAAAGACACAAATGAGATTTTATTCCCAATAGTTCGTCTTGGACAGTCAGCAACAAGATTTAATGTAGCTCAGCTGAGACTACAGATTTGACCTTTTCATTCCTGAAAAAAAAACACCCCAGTAATCTCCTCTGGAGTTTAAAAGGAGATCTCAAACACTGCTCAGAATTGCCAAGAAACCAAAGTTCACAAGTCCGAGCTTAAATAAACAATACGGAAAGAAGAAATCAAAACGACAGTTATGTAAGGGTCCCTCCTTCCGAAACGCTCTGATTGGTAAAGCTGACCAGGTCTGTCGTGATTGGTGTGTGTGTGAAGATGTCCCACCCATACCATATCAGCAAGCTTCCGCTTCTCAGGCTGTTGTGATTGGTCGGTCCCCTCTCAGTGCACGTGTATATACTGTATAAGCTTTGGCTTTTAGCAATAAACGGTAACAATGGCGTCAACTTCACTTCATCAGTTAAACACATGTGGATCCATCGAAGTGTAACGGAGGTCTGCTAGTGCATGTGACAACGTCAATCTTTATAAGAGATCGCAAATTTCCTACTATGGTGAGGGAAATGACACCGGACCGATTGGTCAGACCGGTTATATTAATTACCACTAATAACAGAAGCGTTAGTTTTTTATATTGGACCCGAGTTGGATAAAAAAACAAGCAGATTGACCAGGAGACATTTGCAAGCAGGACTTCAAAGGACGTTTCATAGAAGTGTTTTAGAGGTATGCGCACACACACACAATATCAGTGTGTTACACAGAACAGCTTTCACAGCCGATGTTAAAGTCATGGAAGCTGTTATTTGACCGTTGGTTCTCTTAGAATGTGTGTAGCTGAATTCTTATGACCAGCTGTAGGACTGTGATGAAAGTGAAAGGAATTAAACGCTGTTACAATCGCTGATAACCAAACACTACTCCAGCGGCTCCTCCTCTTCTCTAAGGAAGGCCTCGCCCCTTTTTTGCCGTATTCCTTTGGACGGAGGTTATTAAAGGCACTCGGAATAGTGACATCATGTACCCGGGAAGAAAAAGGGCTGTAGTCCGATTCCAGCCGTTCTCAAGTCCTTGAAAAGCGAATTCTGTTAAAGACAATATCTCGCTTGGCACTGAACTTTGAGCTTTATCATTTTGCAGGTATTGTTTACGCTCTAACAGCAACATTACACACTAACTAAAGGTTGAAACATGGGATCGCGGGGAATGGGACCTTTAAAAGTCATATTTAGATTTAATATGTCAAAAAAACCTGTCAAAATCATTTTTGACGAACCTGCAAATGTGACGACTGGCCAATCAGAATCAAGCATTCCAACGAGCCGTGTAATAAACACAAATAACACAAAGCAAAACAAAGACAAATACAAGACAGAAATAGAAATAGAAAACATGGAAAAAATGCTGTCATCAGAGTGTGTGTGTTCTCCGGCACAGTGCAGTTGTGTTACTGTATGTGCCAGACATTGATGTACGCAGGAAACAGACACACTTCACTCATGATGTGTAGAGTTGTGAGACAGCTGGGCCCTTGATACTAAAATAAAGACAACTATTAATAACTCCAGCAATCTCATGGATATGTGTGTGTTTTATTCCCACTCATTTATTAGAGCAGGTGTAGGAGATATTGGCTTGAGTTTATTATGTTATTGTTTAATAGAGTTTAGTCTCGGTCAGCGTGTCTTTAATTCTGTGATGTTTGTTCTTCTGCATCATTTTAAACTCCCTGCATGACAGACACATTCCTGACCATCTCCTTACAGTGAAAGTCTGTCATTCTGAGGTGTGTCAAATACAAACAAAACTGCAAACGTGTTTTCATCATATCAAGTCATACCATCTGACGTCAGAAGATTTATATATGATGCAAAGATATGTAATGATGTTACGATACTTGCATCGTCATGTTGGGTACTTTTGAAGTCTTTGAACCTTTTTACAACAAATCGAGAATCTTTTACATTAAAAAACGGATGGTGCCTGTTAGTTGAATACATTTATACCGTGGTCTGTTTGAACACTCGATTCTGATTGGCTGGAAGGTGTGCATTAAAACCGTTTAATGCACAGGTAGTTCCAGCAAAGTTCTTAGCGAACCGAAGTTATGGTACAGTCCATATCAGGTTTAATTATTGATCGGAAACATGCTGTTTAATTGTGATTTTTGCCAGGGATTCTAGAAATATCTGCCTTCCACCATTACAATAGATAGGACTGCTGACTTGCTATGATGTAAATATCTGCCAGAAGGCGTTGCATGGCAGCCGAGTGGCACAAGTTCTGTAAAGGGACTTGGTTCAAGTCAGTTTGATCAATGTGTCATGAACGTGGTGAGACGAGGAAGGAGAACCCAAGCGCAGGACAGCATGTGCAAAAACTCAAAACTTTAATAACCAACGATGAGAACCCACGAGGGGGAAAACAGAACTAAACAATATTAATGACAAAAACAAAGACTTCCCGCAAGGGGGCAAAACAAGGAATCAGGAAAACTAAACTACAACTTCACAGGACATAGACGAGGCTAGGAAACACAAGGCATCAAGACACAAGGTAAGTATATACATACTTCGAGGCAAACACAGCAACCAAAACGAATCAGCACAGGACAGAAAACACGAGGGCCTTAAATAGGGAGACTAACAAAGGCTCATTAACAGAGGGCAGGTGCAGGGAATCAACAATGAGGGAAAGCTAACGAGGGAACGAGAGGGGCGGGGCCATAGACAAGACCGGAGAGAGCGCATATTAAGTCGTGACAGACAATAATATGCTTCTCTCCACACCAAACAAGAGGTTCTGCCATGATCCTGCCACAAGACCAAGAAAGACATGACATGATGAGGCAGAATCATGACACAATGTTTACAATTATTAAATGAAAAAATCGTTTTCATCTGTCTGATCAAAAATTGTATTGCACTGTAAGCATCAATAACAGTTTTAACTTGTTTTTAACTTGGCTAATGACCATGGTATAAGTGGGATAATCCACGGCTAGCCGTGCATTTAATGATTTTAATGCACTTCATATGCGAAGCGTGGCCTCCGCAATGTGCATTAAAATCCTTTAATGCACGGCTAGGCGTGGATTATCCCTTACGTAAATCACATAAATGTTTAAAGTAGAATCACACAGACAACCGATCGAACAGAATTATGCAGTGTGCCAAAAATTTAAGTTAGAGAGCTAATAATAGATCCTAACATGAAAACTCTACATCATTGAGGATGTTTCAATGTTTGTTGATGGCTAACTGAAAAAAAATGTGTGTGCTCAGATCTTATTGTCTTGCTTTAGTTTCTGCACATGAAGCATCCAATAAATGCCTTTCTGAAAAGGGTAAAAACACGGAGAAGGTTTATGAGCCTGACACTAACCTGACGCATTCAGAGTCAGATTTCACTGTACTGACCTACAGTCAGTTTCACCAGGCACAGCGTCTGGCAGGAATACATTCTGGGAATTCCCGAAATTCCTGCCTGATCCCTCTCATGCTGTGGTGGAAGACCCTGTTTGAGTGCTAGGATACCCCCCACCACCGCACACACACACACATAAAGGTGTTTTAGTGTGCACACGAGCACATACATGTTCAGCTAATACTTGAAAGAAAGAGACATACATCATACAAGCAAATGAAAAACATAAGACAGAAAAGTGTCAAAGAAATCAAAGAGGTTAAACGTTTGTCACAGAAAAAAAGTCATACAGGTTTGAAATGAATTACTACAGAATGTTCCTTTTTGTTTCTTTAAAGGGACAGTTCACCCAAAAATAAAAATTGGTTCATCATCTATTCACCCACCATTTATTCCAAACCTTTATGGCTGTCTTATTCCTTCAGAACACAAAATGAGATATTTTGAAGAATGTTGATAATCGAACAGCATTAAACCACAATGACTTTAATAGTATGGGCACAAAACCACGGAGACATCTCTCAAAATATCTCATTTTGTGTTTTACAGAAGAAAGAGTCACATACAGGTTATGAAGGACACAAGGGCGAATACCTTTCTTTTTTTTTAAGAGAAGACATTACTTACTTCATATATTATATGGATCATTTCTACAAGGTTTTACACTTTCTATAGTAAAGCTAAATTAAATACACACACATTTTATGAAGTCCACAGAATGTTTTTCTACACGCCATGCAGAAACAGAGGAAAACTGAAAGCAAGAGAGAGAGAGAGAGAGAGAGAGAGAGAGAGAGAGAGAGAGAGAGAAGAGAGAGAGAGGAGAGAGAGAGAGGAACTGAGAGGGGAAGAGAGAAGAGAGAAGATAGAGAGACACTGGAGGAGGAGAGGAGAGCGAAGAAGAGAGAAGAGAGAGAGAGAGAAAGAGGAGAGGAGAGAGAGAGAGAGAGAGAGAGGAGACGAGAGGGAGAGAGAGGAGAGAGAAGAGAGAGAGAGAGAGAGAGAGAGAGAGAAGAGAGAGAGAGAGAGAGAGAGAGAGAAGAGAGAGATAGGAGAGAGAGAGAAGAGCGCGAGAGAGAGAAGAGAGGAGGAGACAGTCTTTCTCTGTGAAGATCCACCTGAAAAACACATGTCACAGTCGTTACGGTGATTGAACTGAATCAAAGCCTGTACAATAATGACACGCACAACACACACGCACGCACGCACGCAGCACGCACGCACGCACACACACACACACACACAACACTGAGTCTGTTTTGTGCTGACACTGTGGACAGGCCCGTGATTACAATACAGATCACGAACACAAACACACAGGCTTCACCCGCCTGTAAACAAAAAATGATGTACAAAAGAATTGGATGAGAATGAGATGTAAAGTGTTGCTTCAGTTTCTACTCTTTCATTATGTCTTTGTAACAGATACAAACAGTTTTAACTTAAATCATTTACACACATATTATGTATATATTTCTTTTGTAATGTTTGTCATTATTTTATTCATTCGGTGTAGGATCACTAATTTCCTCCCTTTCGTAATCCATCATGGGTATGATCCAGGGCTGGACTGGGAAGGAAAATTGGCCCTGGCATTTTTTGGCCCACATCGGCCCTCCAACATTTCTGTCGACGGGGGGGGGGTCGACTTTGAGGATGGTTGGTTGTGCATGGATAGGTCTGTCAACCGAGGGAGGGGTGGTGGTTAAATCTGTCGACAGGGAGGGGGGGGTGGAATGCATACGTGTCTTTTGCATTCGCGTTGCGTGCATTCGCATTTATAATATGTCCGTCTGAGCGGCCAAAGCATCCGTTCCGGCCCCAAGCGATAGCGGCCCACCGGGAAAACGCCCGGACCGCCAGATGGCCAGGCCGCCCCTGGTATGATCACATCTTAGAATGTACACGGATCTTGCACGTGAAACTTTGAATTTTCATCGGAAATAACGGTGGCATCTGGACACCTACAGTAAAAGAAATGCATTTAAAGGTCCAGTGTGTCGTTTTTTGAAGGATCTATTGACAGAAATGCAATATAATATACATAACTACCATCTTCAGAGGTGTATAAAGACCTAATAAAATGAAGCGTTATGTTTTTATTACCTTAGAATGAGCTATTTCTATCTACATACACCACGGGTCCCCTTACATGGAATTCATCATGTTGTGCCCTAAACGGACAAACTACAGGGCACATTTGGTAAATACGTTATCTCCATCGGCAAGGAAGCGAACACATGACGGCATGTTTGTCCTGTGTCAGCCACCGTAGTGCTTCGTAACGGGGGGGTGGATAGAGTTGGTTGCATTGCCGATAAAATCTACACTTCGCTCCTTTAGACAAACGATGATTTCAAAACACTATTTAGGACAGATAGGGGTCACAGGGCAGGTTTGAAGTCAGTGAGCTGTGACATCATTATGATGCAAATCTAATCTGCTAACTTTTGCATTGGAAGCAAATGTGCTAAATGTGTTAAATGTGTTGAACAAAACTCGTATTGGTGTCTGACAGCCAGTGTTGTAAACTCCGAGGTCAGAGGTCTTGTCAAATAAAATTGAATACGAATTAAACACTGAAAAACACCTTTTTGCTAATAACACAGGGTTGTAAAAATGCAATTATTTTCCGTGAAGAAAAGTTCAGGAGTTAAACAATTCAAAGCATCTGTTTACAGTAAACATCGTTCATAAGCCCCTGTGTGCTCTCATCTCACACCATTAAAATAAAGCTGTAAATTACTTACAGCAGTGTGTGTGTGTGCGTGTGCGTGTGTGTGTGTGTG
>NC_079904.1:2076768-2081482 GCF_024868665.1 Triplophysa rosa | reverse complement strand
ATGTGTGCGTGTTTGTGTGTTGTGTAATGTGTCGTGTGTGTGTGCGTGTGTGTGTGTGTGTGTGTGTGTGTGCTGTGTGTTGTGTGTTGTGTATGTGTGCGTTGTGTGGTGCTTGTAGCATCAAAACGTGCCATCTCTTCTCAGACAAATCTAGGAGTTTAATAGGCAACGTCTGGCATAAAACCATGTGTGCTTCAATATTCTCTCCTCTCTCTCTCTCTCTCTCTCTCTCTCTCTCTCTCTCTCTCTCTCTCTCTCTCTCTCTCTCTCTCTCTCTCTCTCTGTCGCTCTCTCTGTCGCTCTGTCGCTCTGTCTCTCTGTCTCTCTCTCTCTCTGTCTCTCTCTCTCTCTCTCTCTCTCCTGTACAAGCCCCTACCCACAAATACACACATGCTGTGGACACAAATGGATTTTGGTGCCCATATAAAGCTCTATGCATGTGAGAGACAGTGAATGACTAAAAACAACTATTATAGTTATATACACTTACAGACAAACATCACACAATAAATAATATACAGTTATAGACTCATTTTAGACCGGCTCATCTCTGTTTATTTCGTCATGTAAACATCAGTGAAATCTCGACCAACAGTTGACAACAACAGACATAAAGATTGTGTCTCATGCTATTAGACTTCTGACCGTCTGGCACATCTTGTATTTTATTCTGCCCGTATAAACAGGCAAAAGGCCATCCGAGGCACAGCGATTCCTGGAAATGACATAAACATAGCCCATCAGATCAGCGCTTGCTGTTTTTAAAGCTGCGTCTGACGGAGTGAAAGAGAGAGAGAGAGACCAAAATAAAACATCTGCTACAACTAACTCCATCTGTTCCAGCCGTCATTCCTTCGAGAGAAACACGCTCAACATGACCCAGGGGGTTTAAACCAAGGGAACAACGTGAAGAGAAAGAAATCAAAACGACGGATTGTAAGAGGAAAGAGTTGCCAGACACCAAAAGCGAATATGACAAAGCTTAAAAATATTAAATGTGTGTGTGTCTGTTGATCTTACAACAGATTGATCCTATATACATATCATTTACGGGTGAAGTTCTCACACACACACACACACACACGCACACACACACGCACACACACAGGCACACACACAGGCACACACACAGGCACACACACAGGCACACACACACACACATACTTGCATATGTGGTTTACGAGGACTCTCCATAGACGTAATGATTTTTATACCGAACAAACTGTATATTCTATTACCTAACTCTAACCCCTAACCCTAACCCTAATATCACATAAAACCTTTGTCTTTTTTTCTTTTAAAAAAATTATCATTTAGTATGTTTTTTAGGCATTTTAGTTTACGAGGACACAGGAAGTGTCCCCGTAAACCATGTTTACGTTGTTATAGACATGTTATTACACAGTTTTGTGTCCTCGTAAACCATGTATACAAGCACACAGGCACACACACAGGCACACACACAGGCACACACACANCACACACACACACACACACACACACACACACACACACACACACACACACACACACACACACACACACGCACACACACACACACACACACACACACAATGTTATTTGATTTCTAATGGTACTGATATGGATTGTAAAGTTCTCTGTCCATATGAAAACTGAATGTAACCCTCCATCTCTTCTGTAGCGTTTTAATGATGCACTGCTATCACTTCATGACAAAGACTTCTCCTTTACACCCTAATGTTGTGAAAGACACAACTCTTCCGAGAAATACTCAAGTTGGAAGTTGGAATATACGCAAAATAAGAGACACTGCTGTGTCCTTCACCGCTCGTCCTTTCATAAATTATCTTACAGAGCTCGAAAGATTCTTAAAGGGACAGTTCACCTAAAAAGGAACATTTTGACACAATCTCCAACAACAGATTTTTTGTGCACACACACGTCAAACGGCAACCTAAGATATTTAGTCTTGTTTTATGAAAAATAATATAAGAATTAAGTAAGCTTATGGTAAAAACAAGCAAAAAAATCTGCCAATGGGGTGAGAACAATCAACTTTTTCTCAAGTACCTAATTCACGTTTATTTTTCTCACCCCATTGGCAGATTTGTTTTGCTTGTTTTTACCAGAGACTAAATATCTTGGGTCACTTTTCTTGTCAAGAAAGTGCATCTTGATTTAAGAATGTTTAGATATTTGTACTATAAAACAAGACAAGAACACTTCGTAAGAATGCCATTTTTTGCAGTGTATACTCAACTACACAAACATTAAATACAACTCTTATTTCACCATGAAAGCATTTGATCTAGAAAAAAATCTGACCATAGAAGACAACATTTTACACCAATGTCCTCTGTAGCAATACTAACACTGTGTCACCGGACGCGGTATAGTAACATTATAATGGGTTCTAATTCGTTCTATTGTCTTTTGTCGCGTCGTATCAGGCCGCGCCACGTCTGGTGTAAGAATTTGTGTTACACCGTGTCTACAACGGACGCAACCGGCGCGACACGACACGACAAAAGATATTAGAAACGCATCGGAACCCATTCGAATTTTACATCTTGTCCACAGTGGATGCGGCACGCCTGTCGCGTCCGGTGTAGACACGGTGTTATAAATTGTGATCTAATACATTTAGGAACACAATAACATGTGAAATGAAGCGTTTGCCGAAGTGGTGTTTAATAGAGGCAGAAACACAAGATTACAAAGAGGAACAGATGTGTGCATGCAGTGTTTCTATTTCTGTACACACACACACACAAAAGAAGAGTGTATTATTTTCTTCATCCACTCTATTTTGTGATATGGATGTGATAATGATGAGATCGCAGCAGATCAACATTCACTGATAACACCATGTGACCCCGTTTGTGCAATAAACACCGCTTGTGTGTACAGTATGCGCGCATACAGTGTGTGTTTGTGTGTGGGTCAAGAACATGCCTGGATCAAACTTCACCGCAGAGTCAAAGGATTTTTTACAAATAACAATATGAAGACCATTCAATTTACATTTGGATTACGATATTACGTAACATTTTCCAATAAATACAGATTTGTTTTCTAAATACACGATGTTTTAACAACAGTCTATGCTTCATTTTATTATAAATACCTTTGAATGGATTATTTAAATTCTTTTTTAAATGACCATCACTATGAGAAATAAAAAAACCATCACGCAATGTAATTGCGAATGTTCCCAAAGACGCAACGTTTATTTTCTTAATGCAAAACATAGCTTCCCTTTTTCTCCTTTTGACTTTGGTGTGAAAAGTGACCTGGGTGTGTTTTCATGAGATTAAAATAGGACATTACACTCCATTTTCTCAACGGGACATCGGAACAGATAGACGCCGAGCTGCAATGAGACAGAACGGAGATGCGTGCGTCCACAAACGTGACAGAGAATGGTGAGCTTGCCCTGCAGCGCTGAGAGGAACATCAGTCACCGTCCTGATAAAACAAACCTGTGCGCTTTATTTCTTTTCATAGCCACAGATATGACCACACACGCACGCACAGAGAGACAGGTGGGTTTGTGTCTTACCTCTCTGTCCTTGAGTTTCATAGCCAGGACGAGCTGGTGTCTGTGGTTACTCAGGGACTCGCGGTAATTCCCTTTGGAGAAGAAGGCCGAGCCCAGGTTTCCGTGAGCGCGACACTCACCTGTCTGGTCGCCTGAAGGAACACAAAGCAGTGTCAGATGCTTTCCATACGCACACCGACCTGACAAAACTCATTCTGAGACAAGCAAAAGAATAGAAAAGGGCCCTCAGACTGCAGATGACACAGCGATGACATCATGGAAGCCGCAGAAGCTGCGACGTCTGTGGATGCTGTTATCAGACTCGCATCCTGAACGCAATCAAGCTCTCCGACACGAGACCTCGGTTCTGTACTGACGTGTTAACTGTGAGACGTGAAGCTCACAAACATTCACAGTTCAGGTGCTTCGTGTCACGTGAGTGAACAGACAGACAGGGTGAGAAACGCTTCGACTCAAAGGCTTTAAAGTCGAGCTGTAAAACTTCTGACATTCAAGAGCTGTGAGTATTTATACCGGTAACGATATTTACACATCTGTGTCGACAACACAGACTAGTCGAGTGTGCGCCGCGGCATTTTAGAGAAAAGCCAGTTTTTAATTAAATAAGCCCCATGAAGCCTCATTAATGAGAGACCTTTATCAGCACGGTTAGGTCAAAATAATTAACTTTGTGAGAAGGTAAAAGAGCCTTTAACGCACAAGGTCACCTGAACGTTCATCGCTGGAATATCACTTAGATATTTGATATCACCAAAATAATGTTAGGATTATGTTATTTATTGTATGATAAAAGGAATGGTGTAGTGTCAATAATCCAGTCACTAAATGAAAAAATGTAATAATATATTTTAAATAGATATAAAATATATATATACTATACGTATAAAAGGTACACATACATATAGTTTATAATATTGATATATTTTTAACTATTTAATGTAATTTTATATAATATTAACAATTAAATTAATCATTTTAATATTATATGTAATGTAATGTAAACAAAATCATTTTTATATCCATTATTTATTTATTTTATTATATTTACTCATAAATTAATTAATTAAAGCTATAATATATATATATATATATAATTATTTATTTATTTTATTATATTTACTCATAAATTAATTAATTAAAGCTATAATATATATATATATATATATATAT
>NC_079904.1:2053843-2071343 GCF_024868665.1 Triplophysa rosa | reverse complement strand
AAACACGCAGACTGAGGTGAGTATCGTCTGAAGCATGAAACAAACAAACAAAAAAAAACAAACATGAATGTGATTGAATATGTTTGTCAATTATCACACTCATCTTGTACCCGCTGCTCTGATCTCCATGACAACAGACAATGATTGAACAGTTCCTCCAGCTACAGAACAATCCAGTTTGAGAGAATTTCAGACAGTACACTAAAACAAGATTCAGAGTCAACGACACAACGCACAATCGAGAGACACGGACACGCTAACTGCTTCTAAAAAATCTTATAAATTGTACAGAACAATATTTTTTAAAAATCTAAAAATGCATAAAGTTTTCTATGATCTTATAGGTTTAGGGGTAGGTTTAGGGATAGGGGATAGAATATACAGTTTGTACAGTATAAAAAACATTACGCCTATGGACTGTCCCCACGGAGATAATAAACCAGACGGTGTGTGTGTGTGTGTGTTCATGTTTGTATATCCCGGTGGGGACCTAAACCTGAATACACACCAACACATGGGGACTCGTGTCACCGTGGGGACCAAAATTGAGGTCCCCAGGGGCAAAAAAGCTAATAAATTGTACAGAACAATATTTTTTACAAATCTAAAAATGCAAAAAGTGTTCTATGATCTTTAGGTTTAGGGATAGGGTTAGGGATAGGGGATAGAATATACAGTTTGTACAGTATAAAAACATTACGCCTATGGACTGTCCCCACGGGGATAGTCAACCAAAGCCTGTGTGTGTGTGTGTGTGTGTGTGTGTGTGTGTGTGTGTGTGTGTGTGTGTGTGGTGGTGTGTGTTGTGTGTGTGTGTGTTGTGTGTGTGTGTGTGTGTGTGTGGGTGTGTGTGTGTGTGTGTTGTGTGTGTGTGTGTGTTGTGTGTGTGTGTGTAGTTGTGTGAATGTGTCGTGGGGTGTGTGTGTGTGTTGTGTCGTGTGTGTGCTGCTTGTGTGCTGTGTTGTTGTGTGTATTGTGATGTGTATTTTGCGTTATTTTTACATTTTATAGTTTTTAACATTTTGGCTAAACGGGCTCATCTCATGTTATTAAGTAAAACAAACAGAAACAACAAGTCATTCTATAAAAAGTAAACTGCTTTTTTGTATTATAGTCTCACGTGGATTCTAGTCTATTCAATCGGGTTTTCATCATGAATTAATTCAATCAGTTTCCGAGACAACAAAACACCCAGAAATACCGAGAAACAGCACTGAAGGACATAATATAAAAACTCATTTCACATATCAAGTCCTGTTTTAGATTTAATGAAAGTTAGGTAAATAGAAAAATACACTGTTTCTGTGTCCAACATCAGTTTATCATGAAACAAAAAACATTTATCATGTGATCACACACTCTGAATGTTCCTTAATTAATCCAATAAAACAATACTTGTAGAACATTGGGAATTGTAACAATGTCAAAATCTCACTGGATTATTACAAATAATGGCAAATCTAATTTACTACACTGCAAAAAAGATATTCTTACCAAGTCTTTTCCTCTTGTTTTGTAGTACAAATCTCTAAACATTCTTAAATCAAAATGCACTTTCTTGACAAGAAAAGTGACCTAACATATTTAGTCTCTTTTTAAGGAGAAAAATATAAGAATGAAGTAAGTTTATGGTAAAAACAAGCAAAAACATCTGCCAATGGGGTGAGAAAATAGGTACTTGAGAAAAAGGTCAAACTAAATTCACGTTGATCTATCTCACCCCGTTGGCAGATTTTTTTTGCTTGTTTTGACCATAAACTTACTTCATTCTTATATTATTTTTCATAAAACAAGACCAAATATCTTAGGTCACTTTTCTTGTCAAGTAATTGTGCATTGATTTAAGAAGTTTTAGATATTTTTACTAAAAACAAGACAAAAATGCTTAGTAAGAATGACATGTTTTGCAGTGTAAAGTCCACTGTATGATATTTAGTGCGATATTTTAAATGACAAATGATGACTTAGAAACGTGCCGTCCTCTTTACTTGATTCTCTGATCATAACTGTTGCTTTGAGGTGTGAGTTAATGACCTAAAAATCCCTTTTATCAAATAAAATCACTGCATCAGACGGACCTTGACAGAGGTAACATCTATTATATTGTTCAACATTCTCTACGTATCGTTTCATACAGTCATGTGACCACCATAATACTGAGACAGTTTTGTGATATTGTGATAATTACACCATATCCATAATATTGAGACAGTTTTGTGATATTGTGATAATTACACCATATCCATAATATTGTTACATCCCTATAGTAGAAATATAAATACGCTTATTGTGTGAATAATTAATAAAGTGTAGCACTGACCTGTAGAAAATCAAACACACACCTTAGAAATGAGAGAGCATTACCCGTTTGTCAATAAATGCTTACGTTTAAAATCTGTGGGTCATTTGCTTCTGGATGTTAACTTTAAAAGAGTATACATGAATAGCATCATTTTTTAGTCAACACTGAAAACAAACACCAGAGCTGTTTCTCATGTGATGTCTAGAGCAGAAGAAAACCCGTCTAAAGCAGCGCATCTAAAAACAAAACTCTCTTTTATATTCAACACCTCTCTAAAGTGATGACAGAGATCACCGCAGTGCATTCTGGGATTGAAGAATACATGCGATGCTACTATAGAGTCTGGTCTGATCTCTGTCTGTGGAAAATAAAACCACGATCTGTCCAGTGACCGTCAATGGAAATTTGATCAGTTGATTTCTTTACATTGTTGTTATTTAATAAGAATCTCACAGGACTGTAGTGAATGTGTGAATGACCTTCACCAGGTGCTGACGCTCAAAAACACTCTTATCTGAAACTCAACCATAAATAAAAGCCATTCGACCTTCCTCATGCATAAACACAGCAGACATTCTCTACGAGCGGGGAGGAAAATAGACGAATTCTGCTGTAAATGCCCCTCGTACTCCAGCAAGGACACGTCCAACACACATGCACGCACGCTCATGCACACACCCACACCCACACACACACCCACGCACACACGCAGGCACACACACACACACTCCCGCGCACGCATGCACGCACACACACACACTCCCGCGCACGCACACACACACACTCCCGCGTGCGCGCACGCACACACACACACACCCACGCACGCACGCACGCATACACACACAAAAACACACACACACACATGCACGCACGCATGCACACACACACACACACACACACACACACACACACACACACACACACATTACCCAGAGCTTTTAGGACAGAAGACTGTGATTGATATACTCACATATTTGATGACTTTAAGTTGTAGAGATGCGGCATCTAGATCACACAGCTCACCTGTCAATCACATCACATCATGTCTGTGTCATCTATGTATACATGTCTATGGTCAGGGGTTAAATTGGCATTTGTTATGTGCAGGGCTCTGTGGGGGATTTAGAGCGGTGCGTATACGAAGCTTATAATCTTATTAAGTAGCTGTAAAATATAAGTTGAGAGAGCCTTTTGCTATGAACAATAAAATGCTGATCAAACTCATTCTAGATGCCAGCAGTTTACAAAGCTACATGCGATAAGAATCAAATCTTTCTGTCGACCTCTGCCCTTTCCTTGTATATCTTCATTTATTAACGTCCACAGAATTGTATGCATGTGTATTTCTAGCACTTTTCTGTCAAAACGTCATACAGCATTCACAATGACTGATGACCCATTAACTTGCCGCACGCACCATGAAGAAAGCGCTTTAAATGCTTGAATTGGATTGAAATGACATCATTTGGAAGCCGAGCTTTCTTCACAAACAGCTCATTACGACTCGAAGCGGCTGGGGGCTGCAGGAAGGAAACACAAGGGCGCGCGCGCTCCAAACTGAATATATCTCCCCCCAAACAGCCCATCGTCACTTAGTCGAAAGAAAGAGATAAAGACGTTGTTTTTAGTGCTTCTTTTGCCAAGTGAAAAGCGAGACGGTCAGTCTCCGCCCCGGACGGCCCGGCCCAATTTACCCCCGTCTATGGTCACGTCAGTCGTCATCAGATCACAAAAGAGAACTGGGTGTAAATCCTCATGTGTTTGTGTCTCTCACCACACAGCTGTAGGATCTTGCGGTCGAGTTCTCTGTAGTCCTCCGGTCGTGTGCTGGCTTTGACCTCCACTGGTGCATTGTGGGTCAGAGCGCGGGGCTGTTTGGAGCATCTCTGCATGTGTTGAACCCGTTTACAGGCCACAGTGAGCTGAACACACAACACAAGGAGTGTCAAGAGACATGATATCATTTTACCATTCTTCCTCGTTCATACGGCTTCACAACAACACGAGCGTTTTCATTTCTTTAACATGACACATGGAAGTAGATCATGTCATGTCATGTTTCTTTAACAACCTCTCCGAACACAAAATGACAAAGGAAACACGCTCGCTCTCTCTCTCTCTCTCTCTGTGTGATGACAGAAAGAGCGTCTGAATCTGGTTAATGATAATAGCTTTTCGTTCTGCATCTTAATTTTCAGAAACGTGTCAGACCTTCTGTGCGGCTTTCTAAATGGCCTTCATTTGAATTCTTGTCCTGATGTTTCCGTTTAGTTTTATATTCTGTCATGTTTCTGTGACTCTCAAATGCACAAACATCAGCGGGTCAAACACAGCAAATGGAGAGCGACAGTTTTTCTCTTTTCTCTTTATTCACGCCGGGCGTCTCCAACACACAGCGCAGAGACCAACTGTCACATCCTGTATTTCAACATCTGTGAGACGTCAGGTTAGTGTGAATATAGTCTCTGTCCTTACAGGAAAAAAACTCCTGATTTTCACAATCACACGTGAAGTGTGGTTTCATCCATGTAAAAGCCAAAAGGATCACATGTTGTGATATATTTTTCAATGTAAATTTCTGTAAATGCACTGCATCCGTGCGCAGAATACCTCACAATACAAGATATGAAAACTATGAAACTATATAAGAAAATATTTCAGTACATTACAAATAATAAGGTAGTGCTTCTCAAACGTTTTCGTTGTAAGGCCCCTTTTGTGAAGAGTGCCTCGCTTTGCCGCCCCCCAAAATAAAGACTTAGGAATCAGTGTTAAGTTACTGTGAAAAAGTAATTTGTTACTAGTTACTTATTACATATTCAACAGTGTAATTAGATTACTGTACAAATGACTCTCTCCAAAAAGTATTTAATTACTTATTACTAATTACTTTCTATATCCTACATCAACCTTGATTAGTTAAGTGATTCAAGGATAGACACGAAACGGCTCTTAATTCATTCAAATAAATCATATAAAACTACATCAATTATTCTTATTAACCGACCAAAGTATACAAATGTGAGAAGGACACATTAAAGCATTCATTTTAAAGTTAGACTTATAATTTTGATGTCTTTCCACTATTGAATATATTGAAGTATTTAGTTTAATTACAGAAGTAACTAAATAAATTAAAGAAAAAATATGAGTAATCCCTTACTTTACTTTTCAAGGGGAAAGTAATTAAATTACAGTAACTAATTACTTAGTAACTAGTAACACCCAACACTGCTTGGAATTTTAATTCAACCAAAAACATGTTCAGTTTTACAATGCTAGAACATCAAATCTTTTGGTCGGTGGTCTTATTTTTCTGATGTTTGATTGCCTAAAATCTATGATAAATTTCTACATTTCATACAATGCCACATGGACACATCCTGGGGCCCACCAGTTTGAGAACACTGTGATAAGGAATGCATTTTTAAAATCTTATTTTGTTAAGTAAATCAAAGAAGTGTCTCATTTGCACTAGTAGACTTCGTCCCTGACATGTAAACTTGTTAACCGTCAGTCTGTGCACTGATCCACACCTGTCATGTGTCTCTAGGAAACACTTGGTTTTGATTGGTCAGTCGTGACATTTCGAGACACGTGATTCAAACCCATGTTAGAGTTTTTATTTTATGTAACAACCGTTTGGATGAACGTTATCACATACTCGTAAATCTCTAACATTTCTGTCGGGACTCTTTTGCAGTCTAGAGCTTCTGTTCTCTCTGTTTTTATCTCTCCTTCTCATTCTTTTCTCATTTGAGATGCTTTTAAACTCGTCTGATGTTAAATTGCTTCTCTAATCATCAGAATCAAAGCTTTGTGAAGTGTGTGTGAGTTCTAATGAAGATGATGATGGTGGTATGATGAAAGCGTGTGGACCCTTATAACTGAAAATGAAACATGAGGTGCTTTTGACTCGACTGAACCCTGCCAGAGAACCCTCACAAACCCTTCACGTTTCATATTTAAACTCCGCAGTCTTATAGATCTGGGATATAAAGTGTCAAAATTCTAAGAGTGACGTCATTTTACTCTTATTCTTACACTTAAGAATACGAGTGATTGATAAAGGTTCATTCATGTTAAGACTAGGTCTCAGCTCCTAAATGACTGAAGAGAGCTGAAGAGGTCTCCTGAAGAGGAAAAAGATGCCAGTACAGAGGCAGATACCGTGGACTTTACAAAGAAAGAAACAATGTGTTGGAATGATATGATGACAGGGAGTTAATGAAATAATAGAATAATATACAAGAAAAGGTTAAATCCATTTTTAAGGATTTGCAGCTTTGGTCTTTTCTTTATATCCAGCTGTGAGTGTAATACAGAAGGATGTGATTCAGCAGCTTCATTATTTAAATTCACTGTTCTTTAAAAGTGTGTGAAACCGAGCCAAAATGGATACATATTTGTAATATTTTTGCGTATAATGCATAATAAATGTTTGAAACTGCAATTCTTAACTTTTGCATCTCTGTTTGAAAAATGAAATTGCAGGTCACTTTATGCATTTATCTTCATACGGGTTGAAATGACCTGATGTCACATTTCCCACAGAATGGTTCAGCTCAATATATCAATCACTATGATAAGCTTACCGTTGTAAACCAGGGGAAGGGAGGCAGACAGTTTTCGACACTCCTTTTTATGTCCTTGCCCAATACTAAATTTAGGTTTAATTTACCCAAATAAGTTATGGATTGCAGCTGTATATATAAATTTAAAAAATATATATATATATATATATATCAATGTAATGTCTGAATTAAGTAATGTCTTAATTCAGCTAGGAATATATGGTGCCATGCTGCTGTGACTTCACCCTTGCAGGCTCCCTATTGGCTGATTCAGAGGTCAAGGGCGGCCATGTTGTGTTTAAATCATTGTAGTCCTTAATTTACAACACTTAAGTCAGAATTTAACAATCAGTCTTAAACTTTACTGAAAGTTGCTTTTAGCTTCTTTATAAAAGTCTCCTACTCTTAAAAAACTCCTACTTCTTACTAAGACTTTTTTGACACTTAAGTCAAAGTTTAAGACTACTCTTAAGAGCACTTCTGAGAAGTTTTATACATACGAGCCCTGTTCAGAAGACCAACATTTCATCTGGCTTATTCCAGCCAGACGAAAGATAAACAAAAAAACAACAAAAATGAGTGTGTTTACATGTACAGTCTCACTCCGATTAATCTTAATAAGCTGATAACAAGTAAGGTCATGCAAACGTGTAAAACGGTTTTCTTTTATCTGGGATAAACATAAACAGCGTAAGCAACACCCGCTCGACAGAGGTCGTTTTTTGCCCATTATGCCGATTTCGCAATGCTTGTAAACACCTTTACCGGTTTTCTCTCAGTTTTGTTTATGTGCGCATGTCTGACAGCGCATAAACGTCTCAAACAGAAGTAATAACGCATAAAAGTCCGCTCTCCAATCATGCAGTTGATGTAAAAACGGCAAAATGAAAAACTATTGTTGCATATGCAGGTACTGCGGATATGAGAAGAGATATAAAAATACACCTTCTGACCGATTTCCCGCTGCATTTTTATTTACTATCGACGGTTTCATCCTAACAACATAAACATACAGTACGTTACTGCGCACACGCACTTTTGTGAGCCCACCTTAACTTCCGGTACACATTCACAAACAATAGAGCGCCTGTAGATTATTTCTGATAACAATCAAAAGAAACCGAGAAGAAGCGTTTCTTGGCTAAACTTGTCTCTCTAATATTTTGAATTTAGACTGCGATACCAAGCTCAACCGCTAGATGTCACTGTACCATACGGTTTCTTTAAATGCGACCAATTTATTATTTAATAAAATGAACATGCAAGAAAATTCAACAAATCTTTTATTTAATACAATTATTATACAATATATTAATAATACAAGTTAATATTAACATAAATTAAATCAAATATAAATAGTTATATTATTAGACACTAAGCCAAACACAAACTGGAAGTTAACTGGGGGTCAGGCGCTGGTGATGTCACTCCACGCAAGAAATTTGGCAAGTCTCAAACTTACTTTTTGAAAACCCCTCCTTCCTTTTCTTTTTTTACAAATGAACTTGAAGCATTTGCCACATCTCTTTATACCCATTTAAATGATAAAGCTATAATAAGAGCCAATTTTTTTTCAATGACTTGAGTGCCTTATAATTTCTTGCTACCCCTTGCAAAAGTTTATCCTTCAAATGTAATTAATGTAAGGGGATTTTTTTTGTTTTTTTGTCTTTTTCTTTTCTATCTTTTCCCCATTCTATATTGACTTAAGATATATTGCTGTCATATATTATAGTCAGCTATGTCTGCCTTGAAAATTATTGTATTTAATGTTGATGGTTAATGCCTTTTTTTTAAATGTGTTAACTTCAATAAAATAAAATGTGACCGATGAAAAAAAAGTCTCCAACTTCCATGACAACGCGGTTTTCTGCATAGCCAGTTTGTTGATATGCATGTAAACATGTGAAAACAGGTATCTTTTATAAGCTGATGTTTTATAGATATCCGTTTATTTGGTGCATGTAAACGCACTGAATGTAAAAAATATGATATGAGCATTTCATATGAGTATGTTTACACTACATCTATATTATAGAGTAGCAGCGGTTATTACAGGAGCATTTTTATTCACACCAGCAACAAAAACTGCAGGAGGCTCTTTTACCATGGTACGTTTAATTATAAAATGTCAGATATATGATCCTAATTTATGCAAAGTATGTTTCATTTTACAGAAAACACTCATGTGGTGTGTGTGTCTTACGTGTTTTTCCAGGACGTTCAGGTTTTGTTCGTCTTGTTCTGTCAGAGTTTTACAGCAGAGCTGTGAGAGAGACAATACACACGATTCATTATTTCCTTCAGCAGATGACCTGCACACACACACACACACACACACACACGCACGCACGCATGCACGCACGCACGCACGCACGCACGCGCGCGCACGCACGCACACACACACACGCACGCACGCACGCACGCACGCACGCACGCACGCACGCACACACACACACGCACGCACGCACACACACACACACACTTTAATTCATGTAGGGGTCACAGGGTTGAGTCCCAGAGAGACTATAAGCACACACACACATTTCCCATGAGACACATCAGATGATATGAAGCCAGGCTGTCTACTCAGGCCTCACTCATGGCAGTGCATTCTGGGATTGCCTTATCATGCAGGGACACATGCCGTGAGTTTGGTTATCTTCAGACTGTCTGGAACAGGTTTAGTATTGAGTTTGGAAGAGAGTTAGAGATAAAACACGTCCTTGTTCTGATGTCACCCGTCTCCATGGCCGATTTTATTACGAGTGTCGCTGATGCCGAACTAAAGCATAAAGTTTTATTACTCAATTTGAAATAAACTGCGCGTTGAATGAAGCAACATTAAGCAGCTTGTTAAAAATAACAAGTGAGAAGGAATTTCCCTGAAGACGCTCCAAAGAGAGAAATCCAGCAGAACACAGCAGCATTTAAACACAGGTGTGAAACCACATGAAGAGAGAGAGACATCATCACAACTCACCACAATCACTGATGTCACCGTCCCCTCATCAACTAACGGCATGATGAGCACTAGAGAGAGAGAGAGAGAGAGAGAACACACTTTACACTACCATTATCTCGGCCTAAACATCAGCGCGTCAGGTGGTTTTGGTCTGGCAGTGAATGCACTGAAAGAGAAAGCTAGACGTGCGTTTTACGCCATCAAAGGCAGATTCACCCAAACACATATTCCAGTTCCAGTCTGGTGTCAAATCTTTGATAGTGTGATTATGCCTATAGCTCTATATGGCTGCGAGGTTTGGGCTCCACAGTGTCTGACAGATTACTGAATTCTGTAAAAACATTTGAAGAGTTCAGAGAAGAACACCAAATAATGCATGCATATTTGAAACATAAACATAATTCTTTTTATTTTCACCTGATAGATTTTCAACAATAATTCTTCTATCATCGACAGATCTCTCTATAGACCTCTTCAGATGACATTAACAGTGCTGGTTCAATGCTGGTCCAGAAGAACTTCCTGTTTCAGTTACACAAACCTTCCAGAATATCTGAAGAGTTTATTTCCTAAATGAGAAAACTCCTTTTTTTATTTTGTTCAAAAATCATGTTTATTTATTGGGAATTCCAATTAATATCAATCAAACTGCCATTAAGCCATAGTAACTAAAAAATACAGCTAACTAACACAATTAAAACATTAACATTTAAAATGTTAAAACAGAGTTATCTCTTTTGGAACTCATCATCTATAACCGATAAAAGAAGTTAAACACATATCTTGACATACGATCACATTTGATAATATACTGTATGTTAAAAATACTACTAATAAATAAATAAAAACTGAAACTGGAAGTGCTTCTGGACCAGTGTTTACATCTCGCAAACTGGTCTATAGAAGAAACGTACGTCTGCCATTTCTGTCAAAATACTGTACACACTTTTACTGTCAACACAATATTACACAATAGAGGGATGACAATATTTCCTGTGATGAACTGTAATGAATTCAGAGCATTTCTTTATGTAAATACTTCTGTAAACACACCCACGCGCGCAGCGTCCTGATGTTTGCTGTCTGAACTTCTGAAGGTTGTATTGTTGCCCTGATAAAAATAGTTTTACGTGGTCATAGTCACCATGGGAACAAGAAGAGAAAGAGAGCGAGAGAGAGTTTGATGAAAAAGTAAAAAAATCTGATGAAAGTGGGCTAAAAGATCAACAGTGTAAATGAAAAACCTTCTTACTTTTTAAGAGCTCACTTTCCCTAAAAGCCTCCTCTTTCTCCATCTAAACACGTACGTATGCATGCACGCACACACACACACACGCTCATGCTCACACACACACACACACACACACACACTCACACACGCACGCACGCACACACACGCACGCACTCACACACACGCACGCACTCACACACACGCACGCACGCACGCATGCACGCACGCACTCACACACACACACGCACGCACTCACACACACACGCACGCACGCACACACACACACTCGCACGCACACACACACGCACGCACACACACACACACACACGCACGCACACACACCTCGTTTATCAGGTGGTAATGGAGCGGCCAGTGAGTTGGTGTGTTTCTCGTGGAGTCCTGATGACGGCAGACCAGCACACTGGATTCTCTTCTGCTGTTTAACTGCATCTCTGAAACACACATAAACACGGATGAAAGTGAAAGTGACCTATTAGTCAGATATGGTGACCCATACCCGAAATGTGACCTCTGCTTTTAACCCATCCAGAGAGTAGTGAACACACGCACACAAGTGGTGACCACACGTCCACCCGGAGCAGTGGGCAGCTATCACTGCAGCACCCGGGGAGCAAGTAGGGGTCAGGTGCCTTGGTCAAGGGCTCCTCAGTCGTTACCCGCCGGCCCTGAGGATCCAACCGGCAACCTTCTGGTCACGACTGCCACCCTTATGAGATGACGTGTGATGTCAAACACCCCATAATACACATGACGACATTATTAATGAACTGACGTTTTATCGACATAATGACAACTACACAAGTGTTCAACCCAGCGTCGGGTCAGAAATGGACAAACCCAACTGTTGAGTAAAACTGACCGAGAAAATGTTTGGCTTTGACCCAGGAATGAGTTAACACAAGCCGTCACAGGATCATCTATAACCCAACAACAGTGAATATACAACATCACCCAAAGAGAAACATTCACAACAGAAAGAAAGTTTCATCTGTTCGACTGAAAAGCTTTTTAAAGCCCATCTCTTCAGTGACAGATATCCCAGCATGCACTGCGGCAATACAGCCGGAGCTATTCAGCTGCTGAAAACCAATTTACACCTCATCTCTCTCTCTCTCTCTCTCTCTCTCTCCTACAGACTCGACCTGCAGTTTGTGTTTGGAAGAAAAAGCCGGACCCTTTTCTCTGAAATCAGCACTCTGAAAATAAACCGTGTGTGTGTGTGTGTGCGTGTGTGTGTGTGTGGTTTACTAAGAGAAACGCTCTTGCTTATGTTGGTTCATTCTTCTCTCTCTGTTCTGTGATTTCACTGCAGCTGACCAGATCAAACGGGTCAGAGCCGCAGAAAAGACCCTTTTAAAACCGACATGAGAAGAACGACTTTCCTGAAACTGCACTGAATAACACACAGAAATACATGAAAGAGAACGCTGTTTCTGAGAAGGTTTTGATAATAACTATAAATGCATTTATATGTGTGCGTGCGTGTGTGTGTCTGTGTGCATTTGTTTGCGTGTGTGTGTGTGTGTGTGTGTGTGTGTGTGTGTGTGCGCAGGCGTGTGTTTGTGTGTGGGCGCAGGCTTGTGTGTGCGGGTTTGTTTGTGTGTGTGTCTGTGTTGTGTGTGTGCATTTGTTTGCGTGTGTGTGTGTGTGGGTTTGATTGTGTGTCTGTGTTGTGTGTGTGCATTTGTTTGCGTGTGTGTGGGTTTGATTGTGTGTCTGTGTTGTGTGTGTGCATTTGTTTGCATGTGTGTGTGTGGGGGTTTGATTGTGTGTCTGTGTTGTGTGTGTGCATTTGTTTGCGTGTGTGTGGGTTTGATTGTGTGTCTGTGTTGTGTGTGTGCATTTGTTTGCATGTGTGTGTGTGGGGGTTTGATTGTGTGTCTGTGTTGTGTGTGTGCATTTGTTTGCGTGTGTGTGTGGTGCTGTGCGTGTGCGTGTGTGTGTGTGTGTGTGCGTGTGTGTGTGTGTGTGTGTGCTGTGTGTGCTGTGTGTGTGTGTGTGTCGTGTGTCGTGTTGTGTTCGTGTTGTGTGTGTTGTGTGTGTGTGCTGTGGTGTCTGTGTGTGTGTGTGTCGTGCTGTGTCTGTGTGTGTGTGTGTGTGTGTGTGTGTGTGTGTGTGTGTGTGTGTGTGTGTGTGTGTGTGTGTGTGTGTGTGTGTGTGTGTGTGTGTGTGTGTGTGTGTGTGTGTGTGTGTGCGTGTGTGTGTGTGTGTGTGTGTGTGTGTGTGTGCGTGCGTGCTGTGTGCGTGTGTGTGTTGTGGTGCTTGTGTGTGTGGTGCGTGCGTGCGTGGTGGGTGGTGCGTGTGTGTGTGCGTGCGCTCCGTGTGTGTGTGTGTGTGTGTGTGTGTGTGCGTGCGTGTGTGTGTGTGTGGGGTGTGTGTGTGTGTGTGTGTGTGCGTGCGTGGTGGTGGTGCGGCTGTGTGTGTGTGTGTGTGTGTGTGCGTGTCGTGTGTGTGTGTGTGTGTGTGTGCTGTCTGTGTCTGTGTGTGTGTGTGTGTGCGTGTGTGTGTGTGGTGTGCTGTGTTGTGTGCGTGCTTGTGGTGTGTGTGGTGCGTGTGCTTGTGTGCGTGTTGTGCTGTGTGTGTGTGTGCAGTGCGTGTGTGTGTGTGTGTGTGCATGTGTGTGTGTGTGCGAGTGCCTGTGTCCTGTGTGTGTGTGTGTTTGGTGTGTGTGTGTGTGTGTGTGTTTGTGTGCATGCTTGTGTGCACATGCATGTGTGTTTGTGTGCGCGTTTGTGTGTGTGCAGGTGTGTGCGTGTGTGTGGGCGCAGGCGTGTGTGTGTGTGCGGGATTGTTTGTGTGTGTGTCTGTGTTGTGTGTGTGTGCATTTGTTTGCGTGTGTGTGTGTGTGTTTGTGTGCATGCTTGTGTGTTTGTGTGCACATGCATGTGTGTTTGTGTGTGTGTGTGTGTACAGGCGTGTGTGCATGCGTGTTTGTGTGTGTGCGTGTGTGTCATTGCTGCTGATCTGCAGAAGGGCGGAAAGTTTTCCAGATTACGGAACATTTTTCAGTCGTTGCGGAGCAGAAGAGAGAGAGACAGATGACACTTGTCTCACCCACACGCAGTTAACTAAAGTCCTGCTACACGCCAGTTCCCATGACAACATGTAGCTTGATTACACACTGGACACACACACACATTAGAGACATTAAGAGACCGAAAGATGTGAAACGAATCAAACACAAGTGTCTGTGTATCTTACTGTAGGAATGAACACGAGAGAAAGTCACTTGAGGTTTTATAAACTGCAGAACATTTTCACAGCAATCACAGACGTTCAGATGAATTTATCATCACATGAAACACTCTTTATTCATTCTGTGACGCAAAATGACTCTCTTTCAGTCTCTTTCATGTGTGCCTTCACATGAATCTCTCTCTCTCTCATTCTGTGACAGCTCTTTTTCTCATGTTAATGGATTGATGTTGTTTTATGCTCGTGTCTGTCTTTCACACATGTGATCTGGGTTTGTGATCAGTGAAGGTTAAACGTGTTTCATTGTGAGCGCAATCAAAGGTGTCGTCTCTTATCAGCCGCGTTATTATCACACAACAACAAAAGCACATTTCAATCCTGCCGCTGTGCCAAGGACATCCAGCCTGAATCAAATTCTAATGAGAGCAAATATTATTAAACACGGCCGTGAGATTTTCCACATTCAGCCTTGATCTTTTATTTATTTAAGTCTCTTTTGAGCTATTTCACACACACGCACACACACACACACTGAAATGACGTGGAAAGAGCTTCACTCTTGTCATTCAGATGCGCCGCTCGCACACATCATCAGCTTTATGAAATATCACAGCCTTTAGTTCAAGAGCAACAGATGATCAGCGCCTAAATGAAAATTCTCAAGCCCGTTTCACAGCGTTACCACGGTAACCGACTATCAGCCTCCACAATACGCAAATTTCACTTTGACTGGATGATCAAAAATCTGGAGAAAAAACAGAGAAAACTGACTTTATTCAACACCTGATAGATGCAGACTAATGATAACAGATAATCCCTCAGTTTTCTTGAGATGTGTCTGAGAGGGTCAGGACTGAACAGAGCTCATGAACCTCCTCATGTTCCCCTCATTCATCCACGAAATACACCTGTTCACCTGCACTTTATCTCTCTCTCTCTATTCCATTCAATATATACAACATTACAATATTGTAAAGTTGTAACGATACGCTCAGCTCACGGTTCAATACGATACACCATACTGGGTTTACGGTTACGATTGCATCACGATATTTGTCATATATATATATATATACTGTATATATGAAGAGTCTGGTTCCAAAATTAGATCATTTTTCTCAAAAATCATGTTTGATTTATTGTGCATTCCAATTATTATCAATCAAACTGAATTTGGTTTGTTTTGATTTAAGCCATAATAACTCAAAAATACAGCTAAGACAATAAAACACTATAAAAACATGATAACAATAAAAAACATTAATTTTTAAACAGATTTATCTCATTTTGGAACCAAACACTTCATATATATATATACATATACTGTATATATAATTTACACACACAAATGGCAACAATTTTTAGTAACATTTGTTATTTTGTTAAAGAATTGAAAACATTCAAGGTTTAATTGAACCATCTTAGCTCTATGATACATCTCTTAATATGTCTCGTATTACGATAGGTGATACTTCGATATTTTGTTACACCTCTACAATATTTCCAAAGCGCGCGTGTGTATGTGTGCGTGTGTGTGTGTGTGTGTGTGCGTGTGTGTGTGTGTGTGTGTGTGTGCGTGTGTGTGTGTGTGCGTGTGTGTGAAACACAGTTCACAATAGGGATGTAACAATATCTAAATCTCTTGGTACGATAATACCTCGGTGTAATGCCAGCTGTACAATATTTATCGCAATATATTTAAAAAGACAAATGTAGACTTGTAAGAAAGTGTTGTAGGTGTTTAATAAGCAATTCTTGAACATTGCACTGATGTAAATGAAGCATGTCATATCCTGTCCTCTTTTCTTGATCCTCCGATCATAACTGTTGCTTTGAGGTATGAGGTACAGTATGAGATGAGTCAAACGACTTCAAACTTCCTCTTATAAAATAAAACCTTGACAGAGGTAACATCTATTATATTGTTCAACATTCTCTACGTATCGTTTCATACAGTCATGTGACCACCATAATACTGAGACAGTTTTGCCGTTGAGATACCACGAAATTGATCATATGGTAACACTTTACATTAAGGTACCCTTGATAAAGCATTTATAAATGTGTTCATTAATGATTAATAAGTCGTTTACAAATGCATTATAAAGCAGTTATAACTGCATGAATAAAAAGGGGGATTCTAACCAAATACCTGCCAAATAGTGAGCCATTTTAACTCACATGTTATAAAAGCTTAATAAATGCATTTATTCATTATTTATTTGACTTGAAAGCAGATTCATTATTATCTTGATGTCGTTTGCAATATAGGCTGTCAGACTGGACACTGTAGGGTGTTGTGTTATTTTTCTTATACCTGCTCACTATTTGGCAGGTATTATTCATGTAGTTATAACTGCTTTATAATGCATTTGTGAATGACTTATTAATCATTAATACAGGGTACCTTAGTGTAAAGTGTTTTCGATAATATTGTTTTTAAAGGAATGTAAGTCTCGGTGTGTCACGTGTGGTTGGTTTGACAGACAGAATCTGAATGTGTGAATGATGCTGATGTCTGGTGAGATGTGCAGACATGAGCTGAAGTGAATCATCTGCCTCCTCTTATTTCTCTCTGTCACATGCTTTCATCTGTGTGTGTGCTGATGTTAAAGTCATTACTGCAGACACCGAGACAGCAGATATTCACGGTCTGATCCCGTCTCATCCTAAACCAGGCTGTGGACACTCAGTTTATAGAGATAAATGAATATGATCATTCCTGCTGCTGTACAATCTTACCATAGTAAATACTAAAGTATACTACGGTCAATTCACTGTAGTGGCAGTTCCGTGAAAATGTCAACCTTACCATGAAAAAAATAACGTTTTTACTACGGTAACAGCACAGATATCAACATTTGTGGGTTCAAATTCCCATGTGAGGTCTCTCGTCAAGTTTTGAAAGCATTACTTTTATTGATTTATTTATAAGCATAAGTGTCATTTTCAGGATTGTCACATCCATAACAGTACCATGAATGGACACATGAAAATTAAAATAAAGTAACTATTTGATGTTTTATGAAGAGACATCCCTTCTGCATTCGTTGGGTATTATTGCTTCAGGTTTGTATATTTTAATTCACAAAAATCCCACAAAATTTGTTGTCTCCCAAAAACCGTGTCCTTTTTTTGTCACATCCATAACGCACATTTATTTCCCTTTATTAAAATAGAAAATTTGACTGACATTTTTCTGCTGTTTAGAC
>NC_079904.1:2046777-2048214 GCF_024868665.1 Triplophysa rosa | reverse complement strand
AGAGAGAGAGAGAGAGAGAGAGAGAGAGAGAGAGAGAGAGAGAGAGAGAGAGAGAGAGACGACTCTCTAATCGACTCTCTAATCCACTAACTAACATCTCATTCCTCCAGCGGCCGCAGGATAAATCTCTCCGCTCGAGTCAGACTCTGTGACGGAGCATGATGGGACACTGATCTCAATGTAAGATCTCAAAGCTTTATTACCCACAAGCCCCGTGTGCCCGAGGTCACGTTCAGCTTCCCAAATGAACTAAAAGACGACGACGACAGGAGCCGCGAGAGGTTTAACATTTAAATACCGCTGCGCCTCATGAATCCAAACGGCTGAAATATTCAACACCAAACATTTGCCCGTGACACGCCACGAGGTATAGAATTGACACGCGTGTATTGCAGAAGCATGTATGAATATCTAAATACTGAACAACACAAGATGATGAAAACACGCAGGACGTGTTTGATTGGCTGAATGATTCCTGTGATGTGATTCAAGCTGGTCTGAGTAATACCAGCATTGACACGCGTGACTCACAGATGATAAACCAGCGTGAGCGGTAAATGATTTACTGTAGATGCTGAACATCAGAAACCATTGGATTTATCAGCTCCTCCGTCTCTTTACTCTTTTCTCTTTCTTCTCTCACTGTGCACTTTGTTCGGCGAGACATTAATAAACACTTTCAGATTGAATCTGAGTGAAGACAGTCGGTCCTGAGGGCTCTAGAAACCTCCTCCTGCGTCTCTCTGTGTCATCGTTACACATTCTGACTTTTTTATTTTATTTTAAAAAGCAAAGCAAAATTTTCAATATATATACTGTATATATATTTTTTTACATCTATATGCTATTTATTACAGTATATAACAAACACATGATCACAAACAGCAAATATAACAATAAAATGACTAAACTACCACAGATGAAAATCTAATTCTTTGAAAATACTGTACACTTCTGTATTTACTATAGTAAACTGTCCTATATAAAACTATCGACTACATTTTGTGTAATGTATACTGCAGTTTACTGAGTATTAAGAATTTAAGATTTCAGATTGCCTGCTGTGGAAAATCACTCACAAGAGGAGGATAGAGATGTTTATGACGGGAAAAAATGAAGGATAAAAAGGACTTCAAGATGAAATAACACAGGAAAAAATCACCAGACATGTGAAAATAAAACAGAGAGAGAGCAATTCATGAGAAGCAGAAGACGCGTTTAATATTTGTTTTGTTCATTGCTGGAGAAATGCTGTGGTTTGATCTTTCCATTCTGTGAGTAATATCTGAAGGGCAGACATGATGATATTGGCTCAGTAAGTGTGTGTGTGCTGTGCGTACTTACGTGTGTGTGTGTGTGTGTGTGTGTTTGTGTGTGCATGTGTGTGTGTGCTGTGCGTGTGTGTGTGTGTGAGTGTGTGTGCGTGCGAGCGTACTT
>NC_079904.1:2036248-2046677 GCF_024868665.1 Triplophysa rosa | reverse complement strand
TTCAGGTACCTGTGCACACGTGTCCCCAAACTCCTGCTAATGAAAGCCCGACTGTCTCTTTAAGAAGGTAAAACTTCACAACGCTCCTCCGGCGTAGGAAAAGACGTTGATCCCATGTGACCTCTGCTTTTCTTAAGCGTCTCTCGATTCACGTTTTCCAGAGAGCAGCAGTGACCACCTCACTGAACGCTGAGCGTAAACACACACATCTCATGTTCAGCCCGCCAGAGACACGGCGAGACGGGCGGGAGGGTGTGTGTGTGTGTGTGTGTGTGTGTGTGAAAGACGATGTGAGGAAAACGAAACAGGAAGTGGAGACTGTGACTTTAAATCTCTCTCTCTCTCTCTCTCTCTGTACTTTTACACTCAACTTACTTTATTTAAATCTAAGAGAACTTTGATCCAGAAGTTAAATAAACACACCAATAGAAGATTAACTTTATAATCTACCAAAAGTTAAATACTGCTTCTAAATTAAAAGGAACTCGTATGATAAAAAAAATTAAACATTTATATCCCAGTTGTTTAAAACTCTCATTTTGCTCAAATAAAAAAACTGCAAATATTCAAATTTGTCCTATGGTGTGTCTGCAAAAGTTAGAAAAAAACTAACAAATCTCTCTTATGCTATTCTACATGATAAATATTAATAATTTAAAACAGTGTAATATTAACAGTTTTTTTTCTAAATTTTGCTTTTTCACACTATAGGACACATGTACGATTTACAAGTATTTATTTCTTGTTTACCTTTTTTCATTGTCTTACCCTCATCTCAGATCTTCAATCTTAAAAACAGAAATGCTGTATGAAAATATGAAATATGACTTGAACGTTTTGCTAACATTCCCTATTCGTTTTAAACTTCCGCACACAATGTTAGAAAGTGACATCACGTTAAACTGCTTTTTTAATGGCACTGCAAAAACCTTTTAGATAAATTCAAGAGAACTTTAAGAGAAAGTCAGCTGAGGTTCTGAGAACATGCCCTGTTAGCTGAGAAGCTTTCTGACCGGGACATAAAGGTCAAGTTCACAAATACAAAAGTGGGAGCAAGTTAAACATTTTTATAAAAAAATAACGTGTCTTTGTGCTTAAATGTGTAAATTACATCCTCAAAATTTCAAACCCAAGAGAAACTTCAGGAAGGCAAAAGCCTCAATCCATCACCACAAGAGAAAGAAAGAGAGAGAGTGTTAATGACAGCACAAACAATCCTCGTGTGTGGTTTCTGACACATGCAGCGCTGGACCCAAGCATTCGTCTTCCTATTGGCTGACCTGCAGGTATCCAGTTGACCTCTGACCCCAGCCACACCCTCACAGACCCAGCTACACATCACGTGTGTGAACATGCATGTCACACGAAAGATCCGGAGCACCGGATAAAACACATCGTTGCCTTTGTGTGTCTCCAAACAATCCCACAGAAGCGACAGCACAGATCTGAGTGCGTGAAACACGTCTGTCTGTCTGTCTGTCTCATACAGACGCACATTCGCTGCCTTTTAAGGGCAATGGCATTCTGCAATAAACCAAAACACCTCTCTTTTCTCTCGTTCTCGTCTGGTCACATGATCTCACTCTCTTCTGTCTGTTTCTCCACACATGAATGCAGTCAGTGGTTTTGAGAACATTAGTCACACTTACGTTCGCATTTATTTTCACTGTTGATGTAATGTGAAGGCCCAGCATACAAACGTATTTCAATACACACTATTTATAAATCTTATCTACCTTTCAGGACATCCAAAAAGCGAGATTTTATCAGATTTGTCCACACAGGAATGTCGAGTCTAACAAAAGAAAAGGTTTTGTCTGGTCCGACTAACATTCAACCCTATAGAAAACAAAGCAAACTACATTCAAAAGATGTGATGCATAGACACACCACACACACACACACGCACGCGCGCACACACATGCACACACACGCACACACACACACGCATGCGCACACACACACACGCACGCACACACACGCACGCACACACACGCACACACCCACACCCACACACACACGCACACGCACACACACACACACACGCACACACACGCACGCACTCACACGCACGCACACACACGCACGCACACACACACACACACACACACACACACACTGTCTGGTTTATTGTCTCCGTGTAATGATTTTTATACTGTACAAACTGTATATTTTATCCCCTACCCCTAAACCTTAAGATCATAGAAAACTTTTTGCATTTTTAGAGTTAAAAAAATATTGTTCTGTACGATTTATACGTTTATTTGACCACAATTGTGGTGCCCGCGATGACATGAGTCCCCATGTGCATTCAGGTTTAGGTCCCCACCGGGATATAAAAACAAGGCCACACACACACAGTGAGCCAAGTTACTTGTTTTGTTATCTAACTGTTGCAATCACACAAACCAACTGGATTCATGTATGTGTCATCATCAGGAAACAGATTAAATAATGAAAATCCCTCTGATGTTATCAAAGAGATGTCTGCTCGGTGTGTTTGACTGATAAAAACTCAACTACACTGAAAAATAAATGCTGAAATCCTGATAAATGACAGATGTCAGCTGTGACACAAAACTAAAACTGTATTACTGGCGTTTGATAAGGCAAATCATCATGTTTAAGTCATCCCGCATGTTAAAACACTGATCTATATAAATGACTAGATTGCTCATGACGTCATTACACTGAAGCTACCGCGCCGCCATGTTGGTATGCCCTAACGTTCTATTCAATTAAGGGAGTTATCGCATATTAATGATAAAACAGTAACTTACCAGTCCCTGTTTTTATATCTAAAGTCTCACAGTACATTCTTACAACGCAAATGTCTTAAGCATGTAAATGGTTAATGATTTAAAGTCGGGAATTTTCCCGTCTTATTAGATATAGAGTGAATTACGGTCATTTTCATTACAGTAGCGTACATATCAGATCAGCAGACTAACGAGACACCTTAACATATGATAAATGTGCTTTTTCTGAAATCTAAATACAGATAAATACAGGCTGTATATGAAGAGTTTGGTTCCAAAATGAGATCTCCGTTTTTAAAATTTGTCTTTTTTATTTTTTATATGCATTAAAATTAATATCAATCAAACTGCAATTGGTTTGTTTTGATTTAAGCCATAATAACAAAAAATACAGCTAACTAACACAATAAAACACAATAAAAACATGATAACATAATACAACTTTTTTTTTAAATCGGAGTTATCTCATTTTGAAACCAAACTCTTCATTTGTTCTTTAAAGCCACAATATGGAAGAATTTTGTTATGAAATATCCAAAAATCACAGTGTGATATATTTCATGCAGTTGTGTACTTACATTATCCCAATTGTTCCCAAGAATGTGCAAATCCAGAGAAATTCCTATTTAAAATAATGGCCCGTCCCTTGTCTCCCTTGTATTTGTCGCATATCAGTGACTTAATATCCGGCGCTCCGCACTACCCTCAGTTTCCGCTTGTAGAAACTACGGCAACAAGCACATGTGGAAGTGGTTAAACAGCATCTGGGACGCAGCATCTGTTGTTCTGTTATTATGGAACACGATTACTCTTTGGTGAGTAAAGGAAACCCAAAAAAGTGTAAACGTAGACCAAACGAGACAAGCAGGCTTATGGACAAGCGAAGAAATAAAACAAGGATTAATATCGGCGTGGCGTTTTCTAAATGGAGAGAGCTTCGCGACCAACTTGGACTGGACAGAGACTCCGCTCTCGCATGTGTTTTAATAGACAGGTAAGCACATTTGTTTTATTGTACATGAAATACTCATGCACAGATTATTTCAATAGTTATGAATGCAGTTACCCTATGAAATACAGTATATGTCGCACAAAAATATGTAGCCAGTAACGTTACTTGTAAATGCTGTGGGTTCGTTTCAATTTACTTTTTAAACGACGACTGTGTGACTGTTTGAAACAGGTAAAACTGTGTAGCATTATGCTACCAAATCAATGGACAAAGTCCAATATCAGACGCGGGCTAACGTAGCATTACATTCCACGTTTCTTGCGAGCTAATTCATTACGATGACATGAAATAAATTCAATTCATTACCTCGTCCGTGAACATGATGGCCGATCTCCATACGCCTCTGGATGGTGAAAACGACATGTCCCATAATTCCACTCTCCTACATAACGTCATTTAGCTTCGCCTTTTGTTGTTGTTTCGAAAGTGTGCCATCTGGCGGTCCAAATATTCCATATTGTGGCTTTAAGTAATGAAGCTTTATTTCTAAACATTTACACATGTGCCATTACAACAGTGTGTAATACACACTCACCTAGATACATTGATTTCTATAGGTAGCTATTCTGCCTAAAAATAAACATAAACATTGAAAAATACATCAGAAGTAACAATTAATTTAAACACACATGTGAAGTAAAAATGAATCGCGAGCCTAATAAGCTAAAAACGTGTTATTTTGGATGGTGATTTTGAATGTAAGTCATTGGCGCTCTCTGTCAGTTTGGCATACCAAGATGGCGGCACGATCGCTTCCAGTGGCTTCACCTCCTGCCGTTGGTTTAGCGTTCTGGGCGCAATCCAGTCATTTAAATAGATCAGTGGAATAAAAGCACAAACCATGTGTCCTGTCGCACAGAGGTGTGTTTTATTCTTCTAAACAATCAACCTCGATTTACGACCTTTTAAAATCCCACAGACCAACACTACAGAATGAATCTGAGTGCTTTTCACCTGAGACTTATGAAGCAACTGCATAGAAACACACCAAAACCACACCAGAACGCTTTAGCAACCACATAGTAACACCCCAACAACCACCTCTATTTTCGTGTTCAGATTAGTCAAAATATTTAATAAACAGTTTGTGAAAATCTGCAGGTACAGATGGGAATGCGTTAATGACAACTAATAAAAACACACACTACAGATATGAACTGTGACTCGTTTCGGTGTAGTTTTTCTCAACGAGAACCTCAACAAACTTCAAAGGTTGACTCAAGATGACTTAAAATGACTGTAAATAAGACTAAACAAGCATAAAAAAAAAAAAATTCAAGATATTTCTTTGCAAATAGCTTTTGCATCTTTCTAGTTATGCCAAGCTAGAGAATATTTCATCGGTTACAAAATATAAATGGGGGCCTTAAAATATTGTGGACAATTAAAACAAACATTAAGTTTACAGTAAGTCATTACTGCCCTCTATTGGTCAGAAACAGCTTTGTGACTCTTTGTGCATAAAAGTTCTTTACATTCATGATGTAAAATTGTATTAACATATTCCAGCACTCGACAATTAATCGTTGCATTGAAAAAGTAATTAAATGAATTTCTGAGAATTGTATCAGACGGCACTCAGACATTGCAGTGCTCATAAAGACATACGGTATAAAGCGAACTCACCACAGGTGTGGATCACACTGAGGTATTTGCGGGTGCCACGGTAACAGGGGTCTCCAAACTCTTGCGTAGAGGCGTGGACCACACATGTGCGTTTCCCCTGGCAACGTGATGTCATCACCTGCAGAGCAATGTCTGAAGAGCAGTCTGAAATGAGATGAGAAAGATCAGTCTGGAAGAAGACCAGGCGAGAGATTAGTCTAACGTATAAATGAGTGAAAAACACACACGTAGACTTACAATACAGAACAGCTATTTGTGACTGTATTTATGACTGTATATACAGTAGATTATGACTTATTTCAAATGTCATTGTATGCAGTAAAACGTGGCTATGTCAGGTTTAGTACACTTTACGACACAATTCTGTCCCAAACTTTACTTCCCTACGTATGCAAAATGTAGTAACTAGTACAACATCACTGAAACTGAGAAACACCTTCAAAGTTGCAAAAATAAAAATGACAAAAAAAAGGATAACACATTGATGAACATCAAACAGGTGTGTGTGCGCGAGTGTGTTTGCGTGTGAGAGAGATTGCTTCTTCATTCATCTGTCAGCTGCACACCCTCAGAAACAAACTACTGCCTTCATCTGCTACAATCAATGCACATCTACACTCTTGACTCTATTACATTCTCATGTTTCTGCCTGAAATCTACTTGAGATATTGAGATTTCATTTGTTTACTTACATATACTCTATTTTACTTACATATACTCTAAAATTCTAAATTCATTCTCAGCACCTTAGTTTAATTTTAATCTCATGTTTGTACTTAATGTATGTCTTTTGTTATATGTTCAATGCTTTGGCAATATTGTAAGAACACGCAATCATGCCAATAAAGTACCAGAGAGAGAGAGAGACTGAGAGGGGGAGGGGGAGAGAGGGAGAGAGAGAGAGAGAGAGAGAGACAGACAGACAGACAGACAGACAGACAGACAGACAGACAGACAGACAGACAGACAGACAGAAGCACAGACAGACAGACAGACAGAGAGAGAGAGAGAGATGAGAGAGAGAGAGAGAGAGAGAGAGAGAGAAGAGAGAGAGAGAGAGAGAGAGAGGAGAGATGAGAAGAGAGAGATGAGAGAGAGAGAGAGCAGAGAGAGAACGAGAAGAGAAGAGAGCAGGAGAGAGAGAGGAGAGGAGAGAGAGAAGAGAGAGAGAGAGAGAGAGACAGACGAGAGAGAGAGAGAGAGAGAGAGAGAGACAGAGAGAGAGAGAGAGACAGAGAGAGAGAGAGAGAGAGACCCCTCATGTCTGGGCCTGTCGTCTGCGTGTCATTATGTCTTTAACACTCGATTTCATGGATACTGTGGGGGCGGAAGAAACTGTAGTCACATGCCAAAACAGGACATGACAAAATATTCACATTACAGTCAATCTTATACACACACAAACACACAATGACGCCTCAAATCACGTGACACTGTTACTTTGCAAGCCATAGGAACTATAACACCATATGGCAACAAAGTACCAAACTTATGAAAAAAGAAAAACACCCCCACAGTCTAAATGTGTGTGTGATGGTCCATTTACCAATCCTTTAACACAAGCCAAAGACCTGACACACTATCACTCATTCATGAGAGAAACAGAGAAGAGGAGGGGTGAGATCTGACGACCGGAGACGTGTCCCTTTACCTCAGGACTGATGGCTTTAACAAATGCCAGAGGTCAAAAGTCACAGGGCCGTGTTGGTAAACAAAGATATTCTCGCTGATACAGATCTGATTCACGAAGAGCTTTAAAGAGCCCTAACAACCAGTTCTGTCAAAGTTAAAGATGAGGAAACTATTGACAGGTCTCCTGGGACACATCACCTGTTACACACTGATCATAACACATCTGCATCTCTGAGAATCTAACGGTTCCGCTGCCTGCTGCACAACCAGAAACTGGATCCACGTGAGAGAGGCGGTGACCTTCAGACCTTCCAAAAGAGATGCTCTAAACTGGGTTCACAGCTCTAAAAGGGCTAAAAGGGGGTAAATGCACGGTGTGGGAATTCTGCAGACGTCTACAGAGACCATGCATTTTTGTTTTAATTTTTTTTTCTCGAGATTACAAATCATTTTTGTAATATTGAAATAACAGAAGTGAAAACTGTAATAGGATCAAAATTGCTTCACTATTCACATTTTAGGAAGATATCAGATATAATTCTGCTTTAACCTTACCTAAGACCACACATTAAAAATAATCAAAATAAAACAATATGACTTTCACATTACAAAAGACAGACATATAGAAAGACAGACAGGCAGACATAGACATATAAATAAACAGAATAGACAGACGGACAGATAAATATAGACAGACAGAGAGACAGAAAGGCAGACAGATATATAAACAGACAGACAGACAGATAGACAGAGAGATAGACAGAAAGGCAGACAGATAAGACAGATAAATAGACAGATATATAAACAGACAAATATAGACAGACAGGCAGACAGAGAGATAGATAGACATATAGACAGAGAGACAGACAGAGACAAAGACAGACAGACAGACACACAGACAGAGACAGACGGACAGACAGAGACAGACAGACAGAGACAGAGAGAGAGACAGGCAGGCAGACAGACAGACAGACAGACATAGAGACAGAGACAGAGACAGAGAGAGAGAGAGAGAGAGACAGAGACAGAGACAGAGACAGAGACAGAGACAGAGAGAGAGAGAGAGAGAGAGAGAGAGAGAGAGAGACAGACAGACATATAGACAGAGAGACCGACAGACATATAGACAGAGAGACCGACAGACAGAGAGAGAGAAAGAGACAGACAGACAGAGAGAGAGAGACAGACAGACAGAGAGAGAGAGAGAGAACAGACAGAGAGAGAGAGAGAGACAGAAGAAGAGAGACAGAGAAGAGAAGAGACAGACATAGAACAGACAGACAGACAGTAGACAGAGAGATAGACAGAACAGACAGAAAGACAGACAAAGACAGAAACAGACAATAAGACAGACATGCAACAGAGAGAAGACAAACAGAGGACAGACAGACAAGACAGACAGAGACAAAGACAGAGAGAGGAGAAGAGACAGACAGACAGAACAGAGAGAGAGCAGGAGCAGACAGACAGACAGAAGACGAGCAGAGCAGAGAGCAGAGAGAGAGAAGACAGAGAGACAGAACAGAGACAGAGACAGAGACAGAGAACAGACGAGAAGAAGAAGAGAGAACGACATACGAGAGACGAGACAGAGAGACAAACAGACATAGCAGAGAGACGACAGACATATGACAGAGAGACCGACAGACAGAGAGAGACGGACAAGGACAGACAGACAGAGAGAGACGACGACAGACAGACAGACAGAGAGAGAAGAGAGACGACAGACAGACAGAGAGAGAGAAGAGAGACGGACAGAGACAGAGAGAAGACGAGACAGAGAGACAGAAGACAGAGAACAGAGAGACACACGAAGACAACAGACAGACAAGAGAACACAGAGACACAAAGAGACAGCAGAAGACGACATCAGACGACATACTGATGACAGACAGACAGATACAGACAGAGACGAGACAGAAACGAGAGACAGACACGACTGACAGACGACAGATACAGACAGACAAGGAGACACGAGACAGGCAGAGAAGAGGCACCAGAACAGACAGACGGACGGACGACGGACGGAGGAGGACGACAGACAGACAGACAGAAGACAGACAGACGAAGACACACGAAACAGACAGACAAAGACGACAGACAGACGGAGACGAACGACAGAGACAGATAGACAGACAGACAGACAGACGAGTCAGCAGCAGTGCAGACAGACAGACAGACGACGAAGAAGACAGTCAGTCAGCAGACAGAGACAGACAGACAGACAGACAGACAGACAGAGAGAGAAGAAGACAGGCAGACAGACAGACAGCAGCAGAAGACGAAAAGTAGAAGACAGACAGACAGACAGTCAGAGAAGACAACAGACAGGTCAAGGACAGACAGACAGACGACAGTCAGAGCACAGACAGAACAGGAACAGAGAGAGACAGACAGGTCAGGGCAGACAGACAGACGGACAGCAGACAGAGACGACCGAAGACACAGACAGAACGGACGAAGACGAGATGAAGACAGACAGAGCAGACACAGACAGACAGACACGAGACGAGAGAAGAGAAGAAGACGACAAGACAGAGACAGACACGACAGCGAACGCGACGACAAGAGCAAAGCACCAGACAACAACAACAACAAAAGACGAGCAGAAAACACACATACATAGAGACAGACAAGACAGAAGAGACGGACAGACAGACAGAACAACACGAAGACAGAACAGACAGACAAGAACAGAGAGACAGACAGAAGAGACAGACAGACAGACAGAGACAGACAGACAGAGACAGACAGACACAGAGAGAGAAGACAGACAGAGAAGACAGACGAGACAGACAGAGACAGAGAAGACGAGACAGAGAGAGACAGAGACGAGACAGAGAGAGAACGAGACAGACGAGAGACAGAACAGACAGACAGAGAGAGACGAGAGACAGAAAGACAGACGAGACGAGACAGACAGACGAGAAGACAGACACAGGGACAGACAGACAAACAGAGACAGACAGACACAGACAGAGAGGACAGACAACAGAGAACAGACAGACAGACAGAGACAGACAGACAGAGAGACAGACAGACACAGACAGAGACGACGACAGAGACAGACAGAAGACAGGACAGAGACAGACAGAGAAGACGAGAGACGAGACAGAAGACAGAGACAGACAGACGACAGACAGACACAGACAGACACGACAGACAGACGAGACGACGACGACAGACAGAGAGAGAGAGAGAAGACAGAGAGAGAGAGAGAGAGCAGACGAGAGAGAGAGAGAGAGAGAGAGAGAGAAGAGGGAGACGACGAGAGAGAGAGAGAGAGAGAGAGAGAGAGAGAGAGAGAGACAGAGAGAGAGAGAGACGACGAGAGAGAGAGAGACGAAGAGAGAGAGAAGACGAGAGACGAAGACGAGAGAGAGAGAGAGAGAGAGAGAGA
>NC_079904.1:2033894-2035983 GCF_024868665.1 Triplophysa rosa | reverse complement strand
GAGAGAGAGAGAGAGAGAGAGAGAGAGAGAGAGAGAGAGAGAGAATCATTCCGTGTAATGCCCGCCTATGTTCCATTTGCGACACTTCACGCGGTAGACCAATCACAGCAGACTAGACCATCTGACCAATCAGATCAGAGTAGTTTGACAGAAAGGAGCGGATTAGACAGATGAATCGGCGAACGAATCATTTGAGAGTCAGTCAAGAAGTAAGGTAATAATAACTGCCTATTAGAAAGTGAAAGTGTTTTACACCGTGTATGTACGTAAACTTGTTGTTGGACACTCCATAAACCAAAGTAGGACCTTAAAAATCACAAATTATTTACTCTGTTAAAAAAAAACCTTCTCCTCTCTTTGAACAGGTTGAAATATTTAAATAAGATTAAAATAAGAATTATTCTTAGAATCTACTGCAATTCTATTCTGAAAAAAAAAGTTCCATGACTTTGTCCTCCTGTACACAAGTGAAACACACTGTGTGCTTCATCGATAAGCAAATGTTGTAAACGGGTCCATAGAGATTCAGTGTAAATATGCCTTTATACCTAAATAAAAGAAGTGGTCACGTGAATGGATCAAATGCAGGTCTCGACCCCTCAATCTGGTACATTTGCTCTCCCAGTGGACACACCCGACAACTCCACAAAACAAACAACAAATAACAGAATTCACCTAGAGCCACATCCCTCACACAATACAAACACAACACACACATCACTGAGTTTATTCCTGCCTTCTCACTGCGTGGGTGTGTGTGTACTGACGTGACAATAGTATCTAGTGTGTGTAACCATTGCGCACACACACACACGCACGCACGCACACACGCACGCACGCACACAGCCTCCAGGAGTGTAAGAGGAGATGAGACGGTCATCATCTAAAGACAATCTACGTCTCTCTGGACAAATTTCCTCCCACACATCCGAGACATTTCCTTGAATTCAAACATGTTCCTGTGTTGTTTTCTACAGAACACCTTAGACACACACACACACTGCCACAAAACCCGTTCACTCCTTTGATGTTGTGACAGTAACAATAATACAAACTGAGGGCATCATATTCCACACGCACACATACAAACATGTACAAACAGGAGAAATGTACAGATGAAACCGAGCACCTGATGTGATGTCAGTTTGCACCTGCGCAGCTGCAACGAGGCGTGTGTTTTTTAAATGTGGTATTAAATGTGCGAGACACCAACAGATCAAAATAGACAGCTTAGTGTTACTATCTTTAAATATTTTTAATTTAATGAACATTTATGGTTTAAAGTAACATATATTTGTCATTCAAGAGTGAGGCGTTCTTACCTACAGATGGCGCCCTCATGTGGTGCGGAGGACATTCCAGTGTGCCGCGCTGCGTGCGGCCGAACATGGCGGAGTAAACCGCGATTTGCATCCCGGTCTTACAGCCCAACCTCAAACGCTCACCTTCACACACAACTTTACTCTTATACTCGTCTAGAGAAAACACACAAACACGGCAGTTTGAAACAGCGTTTATCACAAACAGGCTATTTCTGGAAGACTTGATTTGATCTTTTGGGAAACTCCACACACACAGGAATTACATCAATCCAAAGTTTATCTATAAATTATACACGAGGGTGAGAAAATACAGATGAAATGTTTGCTTTGGGCTGAAATATCCCTTTCACATAAGTCTGTGTGTGGCTGAGTTTCTGTAGGAAAGCAGAAAGCCTGAGCAGCAGGGCTTTATTTTACAGATCGGCATGGTCTGACATGGACCGGTTTCTCTCTGCTCGGCTAACAAACCACAATAAAGCCGCTGAAAGGCGCAGACGCGACAGACGTGTCCACTGAACACCAGAACTTACTCGGCCGGCACTTGTACTGCACGCTGAGGTATTTGCTGACGGCTGGACACGGATCCGCCCCGAACAGACGACTGTTGACAAGAACCTGACAGCTTCTTCTGTCCTCACATTCATCCAGCATCTTCTGCAGAGAGACAGGAGGAGAGAGAGAGAGCTCTTTTATTCAGCTTTCCAGCAGTAGATTTCTTCCCTGTGGGCATGAAAACACTCTCTGTGTAATTGTACTCCGGCCTGTGC
>NC_079904.1:2023894-2028894 GCF_024868665.1 Triplophysa rosa | reverse complement strand
TCTCAGAAATGAGGAATGGAAACAGAGAGGCCAGTGGTACCAGTACAACACAATTCATCATTCATGTCAGCCATACTAGAGCCAGCTGCTCAGAACAGACACGGAAAATTTGCATTTCAACCCACCCCCCCCTCATCAACCCCTCTTTTGTCATTTCTCACTGTTAATGGTCTTTCTTATCATTTAACCAGGAAACTAATTCCTGTCTTTGATTATTGTGACCCAAATGTGTCTTTCTGCCATTTCGTTTTTGCTGAAACCACATTTTCTCTCAGTTGGATGACAAGACCAAATTAAAAATATTTAAGTTCTGGTTTGAGTTTCTCTAATAATTGTCTTGCAATTCATTTGAATGTATATTTTTATAAAGTGCGATAGTCTAAGCCTCCAGTATTTTTACACTGCACCTGTAAGTAGACTAATGTTGTGCTTTTACTCTTCCCGCCATGTACAAAGTGCAGATACAGACAATGATTTCGAAGTGACCTCTCGAGATTTTGTCTTATGTAAACGCTTTCAATTCAATATCTGTTTTTGTACATAGAAGCTAGACAGACATCGTTTTCAAACAATAGGAGAGCGATTTGCATCATTATTTTATGAAGCTTCACGTAGGCCTACACACTTAAAAAAAAAAGGTGCTTCAAAAGGTTCTTTGATGCCATAGAAGAACCTTTTGGTTCCATAAAGAACAATTAACATCTGAAGAACCTTTCCGTTTCAAAAAAAGGTTCTTTGTGGCGAAAAAAGGTACTTCAGATTATAAAAAAGAGCTGGTTCTTTAAAGAACCTTTGACTGAACGGTTCTTTGTGGAACCAAAAATGGTTCTCCTACGGCATCGCTGTAAAGACCATTTGTTAGCACCTTGATTTTTAAGAGTGTAAATCTGCTTGATGCATTCTGAAAAAGCCCAACATATTTCAATGCATTTTGAAGATCAGATATCTGTAAATTAAAGCACTTTTTGTTCAGCACACTGTTCTGTCCTACCTTTCATGTTAAGCAGATACATTTGGCACAAGGTCTTTTATTTCACTTTTGACACTGACGTTTACTTTTATCTTTCTCCTCTCCCATCTCTTCGTGAAATCCACTAAGCTTTCATCGCTGTCTTTATAAGCCAAGATAGCTGCGGTTAGCTGAAGTCACAAGTACTGTAATTACCCACGAACGCTTGCTAGAACTTTTCTTTTGTAGAGCTAAGAATGAACCAAAGGCCAATCTCAGTGGCCGAGACTATATCTGAGGACTGAATGAAGTTCAGCGAAGAAAACATCTATTCAACCAAGAAAATCATTTTACCAAACCTCAGGCTCTCTGAACACACACCTGTTGGAGGATGAGTTCAGAGATTCGGTCCGAGCGGTGGCTTGTCTTCAGGTGGGATTGGCTGATGAACATCTCTTAATCAAGCTGTAATTGTTTGAGCAGGACCCCCGGTGACCCGACTAATGGAAATGGCCCAGATTAATGATGTGTGCTCACTCACGCAGTGGGAGGTACCGCCCACACCCACGACTCATTGGCTCTTTCATTAATTTATTAATTAAAAGGTAACAATGAGGCTGGAAACAAAGAAACAGCACGCGGACGGCTAAAGGACAATGAGGAGGAGACGGTCTTTCTGCATTGTGCTATGATTCATGTGTGTACTTAAAGCCACAATATGGAATAATTTTGTTATGAAATATCCCAAAATCACTTGCACAGTGTGATATATTTCATGCAGTTGTGTACTTGCATTATCCCAAATGTTCCCAAGAATGTGCAAATCCAGAGAAATTCCTATTTAAAATAATGGCCCGTCCCTTGTCTCCCTTGTATTTGTCGCATATCAGTGACTTAATATCCGCTGCTCCGCACTACCCTCAGTTTCCGGTTGTAGAAACTAAGACAACACGCAAATGCGGAAGTGGTTATACAGCATCTGGGACGCAGCATCTGTTGTTCTGTTATTATGGATCACGATTACTCTTTGGCGAGTAAAGGAAACCCAAAAAAAGTGTAAACGTAGGCCAAATGAGGCAAGCAGGCTTGTGGAAATAACAAAGAAATAAAACAAGGATTAATATCTTCGTGGCGTTTTCTAAATGGAGAGAGCTTCGCGACCAACTTGGACTCGACAGAGACTCAACTCTCGCATGTGTTTTAATAGACAGGTAAGCAAATAAAATGTTATTGTACACGAAATACTCATGCACAGATTATTTGAAGTTATGAATCCAGTTAACCTATGAAATACAGTATATGTCACACAAAAATATGTAGCCAGTAACGTTACTTGTAAATGCTGTGGGTTCGTTCCATTTACTTTGAAAAACGACGACTGTATGACTGTTTAAAACAGGTAAAACTGTGTAGCATTACGCTACCAAATCAATGGACAAAGTCCAATATCAGTCGCGGGCTAACGTAGCATTACATTCCACGTTTCTTGCAAGCTAATTCATTACGATGACGTAAAATAAAATAAATTCATTACCTCGTCAGTGCACATGATGGGAGATCTCAATACGACTCTGAATGGTGAAAACGACATGTCCCATAATTCCACTCTCCTACATAACGTCATTTAGCGTCGCCTTTTGTTGTTGTTTCGAAAGTGCGCCATCTAGCGATCCAAATATTCCATATTGTGTCTTTAAGTCAATTGATAATTATAAAACGTTATGTGAAATTGATCACAGTTTGAAAATAATTATTGAATTAGAAAAGGAGGATACGGGGCGTTGTAACACATTTTCTGGTCATAAATCTTTTCTAAAGACGTCAATATAAAACGAATGAAGCGTTACTTGGATAGATGGCACTATTGTTGTAAACCGTTTCTGTCATATATCTGAGAATTTTGTAAATTTGCCAAATGTGATCTCTCAGAAAATCTATTTTTTATCAACACTATAACCTGAACACACAACTTTATTATTACACATAAGATTAAAGTATACAAAAGATTGCTAAAAACCAGTCGACCTCTTAGCTTGTACCAGTTGTATTGTGTACACAGGTTTTATTGGTATTAAAACCATAGTGATTACAAATTTACTATGATTTCTCTACACTAACCAAATAATATTTCTAATAAAACTGCAGTAATACAATACAATAATACAGCAATCTGTAGTAAAACAAATATTAATCAGTCTGCCAAAAACAACATACAGTATAATACACTTTTACTATAATAAATCCATGGTTAATTTTCCTAAGGTTCCTACTTGGCAAAATGAGTCATGGAGGCTTTATGGAAAGGTCATTGTGTACATACGCTTTATTGGAAGAGTAAAGTAGCCTATCACTGTTTTCTTAAAAAAGGCTTAAGGCTAATCCCAGACTAAAATGAATGTGTGACCTCTTTTAAATGAATATAACTTGGCCAGAAATATCTTAAAATATATCAGTGCCATTGTTTTGTCACAAGATGCACCAGTAATGTCTTCTTATAAGGCATTTTTATAAAAGCGACATAAATATCTTAATTCAACTAATGCATAGTCCTGGATTAAGCTAAACCGTGTCTGTGAAACCGGGCAAAAATGTGTATTTATGTATAGGCAATGTTCCGAATGTCAGACAGTATAAAAAATAAGAATGCACTCATATTTATTGTGAATGTTGGCTAAGCTTAAATGAGACCTTTTTCCGTGTCCTAAGCAACTGCAAGCGGTCTTGAATGGCCTTTGCATTTGTTCGTAATGATATCTGAAAAAGCTGTGAAATGTCAGCCTTTTATAGCTGTTGAAACTGAAGATTCGTTTCAAGAGATTCACCAACTCTGGTGATCAAAGCACATTTCACTAACAACATTCTGCATATCTGAGGTAATAAAACCACAAGAGGAAAATGTCACTCTCTTCATCCGCCTCCGTCCAACGGATGAGAAATGATCAAGCGTTGACTCCACAACACACAGCAGTGGAGATAAAATGAAGAATTTCATCCCCATTTTAACCCAACAACTTCTGCCAAAAACATGATATTGAAGAGGTTTGTAAGAGCCCAAACCAGACTTCCATGAAACAAATCTTAAAATTTAAGTAGATGTCTCTTTCATTTATTATAACATATTGCATCCTAAAAATCTGCTTGACGGGCTTCACAACAAACAGCAACAAATTCCTGCGAGTCTTGTAAATTCTCCGGTTTAGGGCGCATGACCGTCGGGGTTATTTTTAATAATTTGAGTGGCACCTGAGCGGGCGCGTGTTTCTTCACGAGGCGGCTGAAGTTATTAGACATGGCGCTTTCGACGTAGCGTCTCACTGAAGCAGCAAATTAACACAAAGAGACTGCGACGCATTAAGATCGAGGAAGGAAGAAATACTAACACGTTTCTGCGGTTTTCTACCGTAGCGTTCGCAATTTCTTACGCAATTAATCTAACAATCCGTTCGAGTGTTGACATGTCCCCGTGTGCTAACTTATACGGAATGCGTCAGATGTCGAGCAGGTAAGTGGGAATGTTTTACCTCAGGGGCTCATGCGCGAGTCTGTATACAAAACACTCTTCTGAGACTGTTAAACGGGGATGAAATGCAATCAGCTTGAAATTGCGTTCATAAATCCATAACAGCACATTATTTTGTTTGGCGAATTTTAGGTCTCTGTGCAATAACTACATCAAGTGCAGTATTTCATACATATAACATATAATAGGCTAAATAACGTAATTAAATGCTAATATTGCCATAAATCATAAACTGGTCTGAGGGATAATCTAAATTGGATTNAGAGAGAGAGAGAGAGAGAGACCCCTCATGTCTGGGCCTGTCGTCTGCGTGTCATTATGTCTTTAACACTCGATTTCATGGATACTGTGGGGGCGGAAGAAACTGTAGTCACATGCCAAAACAGGACATGACAAAATATTCACATTACAGTCAATCTTATACACACACAAACACACAATGACGCCTCAAATCACGTGACACTGTTACTTTGCAAGCCATAGGAACTATAACACCATATGGCAACAAAGTACCAAACTTATGAAAAAAGA